>NC_064855.1:11962974-12232974 GCF_024139225.1 Suncus etruscus
TATTATTATTATTATTATTTTCTCATACTAAATAGAACCTGGAAGCTGAGACCATAAAAATAAGATCTGCTTGGCTGGGATTGGAAAGGACCAAAATCACCCAGTGTCCATGTGAAGATGCTCATGTGTCTGTCTTTTCGGAAGCAGCTGCTGTGTGTCTGTGTGGGTGTGCATGTATTAAGAGACTATGCTGAGGAGTGGGTAAAACAGCAACATTTTTTTAACTAACGACAACATATCCGATGTGGTACTGAGTGCTGTCAATTCAAGATGTCCTGTGCTGTTCATGAAAATCCTGCCAAGTTCGTTTAATTTAACCCCGCTTTGGAGAAGATGGAGCTGGGTCTTAATCAAGTTAAAGCACTTGCCTGAAGCCACAGAGAAAGCCAGTGGGCCATGGAGAAGCAAAACAATTATGCTTGGTCCCTCTATGAAAAAAAAAAAAAAGGGCCGGAGCTGTAGTGCAAGCGGTAAGGCATCTGCCTTGCCCATGCTAGCTTAGGACAGACCATGGTTCGATCCCCCAGCATCCCATATGGTTCCCCCAAACCAGGAGCGATTTCTGAGCACATAGCCAGGAATAACATCGCTGGGTGTGGCCCCAAAATAAACAAAAAAAAGGATTTAGGGTTGATACCTGGAGGGGTTCTGGGGACTATAGAGGGTGCCAGAGATGGAACTTGGGCAGGTCAAATGCAAGGCCTGCTGTGCTATCACTCTTGTCTTTAAATATATTCTTCTGACCCCAGAACAACACAGCAGGTAGCATTTGCCTTGCACATGGCTGACCTGGGTTCAATCCCTGGCATGCTACCTTGTCCCTGAGTACCACTAGGAATGTTCCCCTGAGCACAGAGCCAGGAGTAACCTTGAGCACAGCCAGATGCGGCCGGGAAAAAAAAATTCTTTTTAGAGGCCTACCAGGGTCGCTCTGCTGGTCCCCAGCATGGCACAGCAGAAGCAGCACCATACCCTTGGACCCCAGTATTAATCTGTCCCGTCTGGAGTGGCCCCATTCAGCCCCTTCAGCACCACATGGGAGATGCCTAGAATGCCCATGCTACAGGGTCAGGGAGCTAATTTGATACCTTGCATAAATGCAGTGCTGCTGGAGAGCCCAGCACCAAAACCACCTGTGACTATACTATGCTCCCAGACCCTGGACACCAGCCCCTAATCCCCACCCTCCAGCATCTCTGGGGCCTAACAGAGTAGCCTATATATAGCTTAAATGCCCCTGACAAAATTCCTTGGTCAGGGAAGTCACCAAAGAAGGAGAGAAAAGTCAATGGAAAGCCAAAGATGCAATGGGGTTCCTAGTCACCGGACAGGGGTTCCAGGACAGGAGACTCTCGTCCTCTTGGGAAAGGGGTTCACAGAGACCCTCCATATCCCCACCTTTTCTCTCTCAGACCTTTGGATCAAAGGTTTTTTTTCTTTCCTGTAGAACAAACAGGAGAGTACTCATTTGCTGGGGAATTGTGTTGTGTGTGAGTGTGTGAATGTGTGTGTGTGTGTGTGTGTGTGTGTGTGTGTGTGTGACACAGGTGCCATAAAGAATACTGTTTTGTAGATGGAGAGATGAGGCTCAGAGGAGTGAGGTGTATTGTACAAAGCCTCACAGCTGGTAAGGGTGAGGATGTAAAGCCAGGGATCATGTCCCAAAAGGCTCCTGGATCCCTTTGGGGGCTCTGTTGAGGTCTTCTGAGCAGCCTCTTACCAAATAATGGGGGACTCTGGGATGAGCCTATACTTTAGAGGTAAATGGTGCTCGAAGTCCATTACTTTCTCTTCTCCAAGCTGGCCTTCAATGGGGTTGGGGTGGGGGGGACTTGGCTCACTTCCCTACCCATCTCTTTGCCAGGGCCACCAGCTGCCCATTGTCGCTCGGTATAAAGGGAAGCCAGATTTGTTGGGGGAGGGTGGTCATGCCAACTCCATTCCTTCCCCCAGCCCCCCCCCCCCCGCCTCTCCTACAATCATCCATCTGGCCTGCATCACAGTTGATGTATGCTTGGGAAAAAGCTGCTTCTGAGTGAGGTAGGTGGGTTTCCAGCCCATGAGCCAGGTCTGATCAAAGTCTGGGTGCAAGAGTCCAGCCCAGGCTCACAGAGTCAACTCCACTGACTGGCTTTCTACCTCACATGTTTAGGAGGTTTTGTGACACGAGTTGGTTCTGGAGAACATTTATTTATCAGATTCCTTAACCAGGTAGGGCCTATCCTGAACAGGCAGTGGTACTGAGAGCCAGGCTAAAGGTTTCTCTTTCCAAAGGCTCTGATCTCCTTTGGTCTCAATGAAATGACATAACACTGTTCAAGAGAGAAACTATGGGGCTGGCGAGGTGGCACTAGAGGTAAGGTGTCTGCCTTGCAAGGACTTGTCTGCTAGCCAAGGAAGGACCGAGGTTCGATCCCCCAGCGTCCCATATGGTCCTCCCAAGCCAGGGGCAATTTCAGAGCATCAAATGGGTGAGGGAGAGAGAGAAAGGGAGAGAGAGAAAGGGAGAGAGAGAGGGAGGGGAGAGAGAGAGAGAGAGAGAGAGAGAGAGAGAGAGAGAGAGAGAGAGAGAGAGAGAGAGAGAGAAACTACATCAGGAATTCCAGCTGGTTCTAGGAATCATAGGTAAAGGAGGCCCGAGAGCTAGTACAGTGGGTAGGAGCCTTCCTTTTTTACAATTAATCCCAGTTCAATCCTCAGAAACCCTGGATGATCCTCTAAGGCCTACCACTAAGAGGATTATTGAGCTCAGAGCCAGGAGTGAGTAAGGCTGGGTGTGGCCCATAAAAAATAATCAAAGGCACAAAAAAGTCCAGTCTACCAGGGCAGGAGTGACAGCACAGTGGTAGGGTATTTGCCTTCCACATGGCTGACCCAGGATGGATCCTGGTTCAATTTCCAGCATCCCATATGGTCCCTTGAGCCTGCCAGGAGTGATTTCAGGAGTTACCTCTGAATGCTGCTGGGTGTGCCTTGCCCCCCAAAAAATATTCCAGTAAGTGCAGGCACAGGTACTGAGTCTTGATTACTTAGTAGGATTCACGGATGAGGACCTGTCCAGTTGAGTACCAACAACCCCTCAGCCTCACAGTGCTGTCGCCGCTCTGTCTGGGCGATTAGAACCAGAGAGTGGCCCAGGACACCCCAAAGCCAGGCTGACAGTAGAGTGACTGACGTCTTCTGCATGAAGGAGCCAGTGCTTGAGGACAGATATGGCAGCAAATAACAAGCAAGGCCACTCTGGGCAGATGGCAGGTGACAGCTGAAGAGGGTGGTGACAGGCACCAGGCGATGATCCAAATCAGGAGGTCCCCAAAGAGGAGGGGCCCCAAAACGTGAAATGTAAGAGCATAGGCCATGTGGGGCATGGGCTGTCCACAACAGGGGGTCCGTGAGGTGGCCAGCATCTGGAGGCCAGTCTTCTAAGAGGCAGTAGGACAAACAAGGCTCCTGTTGCAGCAGCACTGGTTAACTGGGCACCGAGTCAGGATCAGCTGCAGATGGCTACTTCACTGCTCCAGGGTCTCCCAGAACTGGGCTGCATCACACCTTTTATGGAGCTGACCAGAACCAGGTAGGTTCTAAGAAATGTAATGCTGGGAACTGTTTCCCACTGACTATGAACCCCGCAGGATGACTCTGCAGCAGGTCCTACTGGAATGTGACAAACTCACAGTGAAAACCAAGGGTGTGAAACCCCAATTCTATACAGACACACTCAAGACAGCCCCAAGTCACTCTAGTTCCATTTAAATAGCCCAGCTTAGGCAGTTTTGTTCCTGAGTGCTGAAATAACACCCCAGTGCATTCTGGGGCCCATGTCAGGAATATTGAGAAATCCTGAGTAAGAGGAGCAAAGCCATGAGCTCAATCTTAGTTTGCACCGAAGCAGAGATGGGAGTATCTCCCTTCAGGTTAAAGGAGCGATGTGTAAGCGATGCTTAAGTACATAATGTCTTTCCACTAGAGTGGAGACAACCAAAGGCCCCTGGAACCTGCCATGCAGATTTGCTTACTATGAATGATGCAATATGCCCAACGAATTCTTGGGTGCCCTTCATACATGCAATAAACATGAACGGTAAGTTCGTCAGGAGGGATAGCATTAGTTAACAAGACAATTAAATATTATTTTTCTCAGTGAGTCTTCCGGGAAGAGTAAAAACATAGTGAGGTAAACGAACAACATTTCAGATTGAAATGAGAGCTAGGGGGAAAACAAAGCCCAGTACTAAGCTAAAAAAAAAAAATCAATCTGACTGAAGGACTCCTTTGGCCAGAAGGAAAGAGAAAGACTGGTTAGGGAAGAAGGCAGACAGGCAATCTAGGGGGGATTATTCTGGAGGAAAAAAATAGTAAATATGAAGCACCAGATGCCTGGACAGATTTAGCCTGTCCCAGAAACCAAGGAAAGATGCCACATCTGGGCAAAAGGGGAGAAGTTAGAAGTTGTGAATTGAGGAGAGTGGACATCTTTGCCAAGTTTTGGAGACTGTGGTCAGCTTTTTGCAGTGTGTTCAGTGAAATGGGGAGTGGTGCGGAGATTTTAGAAAGAGAAAGGCCTAATTGGAATTATTTTTTAAAATAATCATGGCTGACCCAGGTTCAATATTCGACATCTTATATGGTCCCAAAAGCACTGCCAGGAGAAATCCCTGAATGCTGGGCCAGGGATAAACCCTGAGCACTGCTTGGTATGATCCCCAAACCAAAACAAAGTAAAACAAACTCAAAAGTTGGCTGTGTCGGATGGGGCTGGAGCTCATTGGCAGAACAGTTAAGCATTTGTTCTGTGACTTTGTGAGGATCTGGTTTTGAGATCCTGGGTTCAATCTCTGGCTTTCAAAGAGAAAGGAAAGTGGTCCTGGCTGCTCTGTGGACTTCTGAGAAGAGTAACGGGGGGCTTGCACAAGGAGACAGTAGAGAGGAGACGATGAGTCTGACACAGGATTTGGGCAAATAAGGGGACACCACGGCTGTAGCTGTAGCTCAATGACCTGAACAAATATCTTGCATGAAAGAGGCTGGATTCCCTGAGCACAGATTCAAAAGTAAGTCTGGAGAACCATGGGGATGTGGCTCCAAATTCTCTTAGCTACAAAAATTAAAAGGAAAAAAGAAAAGAAAAGAATGACCAGTGATACCTTCAAACTTTGGAGCAAATAAAAATTAATTTCTTTTTTTTTTGGGGGGGGGAAACCTTCCCAGCCATGCTCAGGAGGCCCAGAGATTGGCATCTGGAACAATGCCTTGGAAAGCATTACATCTGTGGCCCCTTCATACTGGGGATCACACAAGCCACCCCAGCAGTGCCCAGGGCATCTCGAGAGCTGGGAGTCAAACCAGGCCCAGATGCATACAAGACATATATGCTCTCATCCTTGTGCTATCTCCCTGGCCCCTAATTTTGAAAATGAATCTGGGGGCCTCTGGGGACAGAAATTCTCCAGAAGAACTACTAGAACTTTGACCTTGGCCCCCTCCTCTTTGTAAGCTTATATGTTCCCTTTAAGCCAGAACGATAGCACAGTGGTAGGGTGATTGCCTTGCACTCAGCCAACACTGGACAGAGCCTGGTTTGATCCCCAGTACCCCCATAAGGTCCCCAGAGCCTGCCAAGAGTGATTTCTGAGAGCAGAGCCAGGAGTAACCCCTGAACACCACTGGATGTGACCCAACCCCTCCCCAAAAGATAATGATCTGGCAGTCTTTCCTGGTGGGTTATTCCCTTAAGGGATCTAACTTGGGCCCCAAATTTGTCATCAGCTTTTGCAGGCAGCTTGTGATGAAGCACAGCATAGATGGGTGCTAACTACCCATCTCTACCCAATTCTGGGTAGGGTTGTATGGTGGAATGGAAAACAGGCAGATGTGTACCAGCTCTTGCCAAGAGGCTATTCCCAGGCAAGAATTTAGAAGTCACTTGACCAGGATTCCAGCCTAGTTGGATTTCTTGGTCGTTTCCAGGGTTTATCAGCCATAGATGTGACTTGTCTGTGCTTTCCTGAACTGGACACCATTCATGTCAGTCATTTCCCACTGCATCCCAGACTAATAAAGCAGTAATGTAGTGGTTCTCTCCCTAGCCAGGCACAGAAATTTTGGCTATTCCTAGGCCTGCACAATTGCTGCAGAGGGAAAAAGGAGCTTCAAGAAGTTTCTGAAAGGTCTGAATAATGTGTGATGGAGTCACAAGGGGCAGTGCTTGACGGGAACTTTCTAGACATCCAAAGATCATAGAAATGGTCAGGCTTCTGCCACAAGAACTTCTTATTTCATGTACTCAGTGACTTGTCTGCACTCAGAAACCAATTTCTCTTCCCAAGGATGACATATTTTATACCCCCCAGGGGAGCAGTTTACTCTGGAGACATAGAGTCATGCAGGGTAATAATCTCAGCAGACAAATGAGAGTAGACAGTTACAATAAATATTCCTGATGAAAAAAAGCGTAAGGAAGTAAAAATCTTCGGGCATTTTAGGAGCACCAACTGCTTATCAATAAAAACAATGATAACACGATTTGTTTGCCAGGCTGCAATAAAAGCATCTTTTAGTTACAGGTCTAACATCCTGAGTCTGGTCCCATCCTTATTACTGACATTTAGCACACTGTGGATGTCTGCTTTCAACACAGAGCTTTTGTTTTGTTTTGTTTTTCTTTTCTTCTCCTTCTTCCATCTTCTTTTCTCCTCCTTCTTCCTCCTTCCTTTCTTCTACTTCTTCCTTCCTTCTCATCCTTTTTCTCCCTCTTCCTCCTCTTTCTCCTTCACTTCTTTGTCCTCCTTCTAATACTTAAGTCATATCCTATCTGATGGTTGGAGTAAGGTTATACAAATTATAAAATTATAGGGGCAGGTGCGGTGACACTAGAGGTAAGGTGTCTGCCTTGCCAGCGCTAGCCTAGGACGGACCGTGGTTTGATCCCCCGGCGTTCCATACGGTTCCCCAAGCCAGGAGCGACTTCTGAGCACATAGCCAGGAGTAACCCCTGAGTGTCACAGAGTGTGGCCCAAAAACCAAAAAAAATTATAAAACGCACAAACTTTTTTTTTTATTTGCTACTCTTAATCCTCAAGTCCAGAGTGAGATAACTTGAAGTAATTTGTAATCTAGAAAAAAAGTTTAAAGTAAGCATTGGGGGCACAGCAGTAGGGTATTTTCCTTGCATGCAGCTGATCCAGGATAGACCTGGGTTTGATTCCCAGCAACCTATATGGTTCCCCAGCTTCCAGGAAAGATTTCTGAGCACAGAGTCAGAAGTAACCCCTGTGCACGACAAGATATGGCCTCCCCCCCCAAAAAAAAAGCATAAATAAATAAATAAATAAAGTAAGTAAGCATAGGATTATAACGTGTGTGAAATAGACTGAATTAAAATGAGTTTCAGTGAGCTGTAGGCTGCAAGAGACCTCATGGCCAGGGAAACTTGATCCTACTGGGAAGAAGAGACAGGTTAAGGAGTCTTTGAGGTGAATATCCAGAGTTGGGCTTATGGGGGAGCAGTGGTAGAAAACTAGGAAAAGGCCTCATGTCCAAGAAGACTGCCTTATTTCTTGAGTCTGAGCTGCAAAAGATGTCTGAGAGAGCTCAAGTCCAGTGCTTAAGAATAAACTATGGTGTCATGCAGAAACGTATTGCCAGTAGTAAAACCTCCTCCTCTTTCCCAGTCACAAAAGCGAATGTCCAGGGGCTAGAATGATAATACAGCAGAGATGATGCTTGCCTTGTACATGGCTGACCCAGGTTCTACTTCAAACCACGCTTGATTCCCAGAGTCTGCCTGGAGTAATCTTTGAGTGTAAAGTCAGGAGTATACCATGAACATCACTGGATGTGGCCCCAAACTAAAACTAATAATAATAAATGAAAGTCCAAATAATTGGGTATACATGTACAGAAAATAGAAAGCTTCTTGATTCTCAAAGATTTCTTCATTTCTAGATAAGAATTCAGAGGCTAGAGATGCAAATTCCATCTAGTAGGGGAAAAAGTGGTCAAGAGCTAGGCCAAGACTTCCATAACAGGGGCCAAGATATAGTATATAGCTGGGATGATGCTTGCTTTGCCCAAAGCCACCCCCCTGTCAGTCCTCAGGATCCAGGTGTGCATCCCTAAGCACAGAGCCAGGACTAAACCCTGAGTACCATTGGGTGAGGCCCCAAACCAACCTACCAAACAATCCCATTCTGGGGCTAAAAGTAAAGTGAGAGGCCAAAGGGAGATACTTCAAAGATCTCACAGCATCTTAATTCTGAACATACCAGACTTTCTTCCCAAATAGCCAGATATCCAATACCAAGCCTCATCACTTGGTAACATTCAGCTGATAACTCTTTTTACCTGCTCTCCCCAGATATTAGTGTTGTGTATCTGCGGGCACTATCCTATAGGTGATGCTAGAGATGAGAAGTACATGAAAGGTAAAAGAACAGCCACTGAGTTCATTTTTTTTCATAATGTGGCATGTCTTGCCTTTATGATAGCATACATATGATGGAATCTAGCAGAATAAAATATTTCCCCCAGTTGTGCTAGTTGCTTCTTTTCTTATTTCTTCTCTTGCTTCATTTGTGGATTCCTCGGATACTTACAAATGAGCCTCATAATCCCAAAATGGTGGCCCAGCAACACTTTACAATATTAAAGAATTCATACAATATTTACATATTTTTATACATAGGCATAAAGATAAACATTAAAAAGTGGTATGCACAATGTGTAATATTGTTTATTTACATAGCAATTGAATGGCTATTGAGCAAGAGAGTTGTGAATATTTTACTTTGGAGAAGAAATATTAATAAGAAATGTTAAAAATTACATGCAAATGTACTTCTTTTGGAAAGAAAAAGAAAGAAAGAGAAAAATGTCTGTCAAAAGGCAGGCTTAGGGGAGGGCAGGAAGTAAAATGGGGACACTGGTGGTGGGAAATATGCATTGGTGAAGGATGTTGGACATTGTAAGACTGAAACTCAATCATGACAAATTTGTTTTTGTTTTTGTTTTTGGGCCACACCCGGCGGTGCTCAGGGGTTACTCCTGGATGTCTGCTCAGAAATAGCTCCTGGCAGGCACGGGGGACCATATGGGACACCGGGATTCGAACCAACCACCTTTGGTCCTGGATCGGCTGCTTGCAAGGCAAAGGCTGCTGTGCTATCTCTCCGGGCCCATTTCTTTCTTTCTTTTTTTTTTTTTTTTTGGTTTTTGGGCCACACCCGGCAGTGCTCAGGGGTTACTCCTGGCTGTCTGCTCAGAAATAGCTCCTGGCAGGCATGGGGGACCATATGGGACACCGGGATTCAAACCAACCACCTTTGGTCCTGGATCGGCTGCTTGCAAGGCAAACGCAGCTGTGCTATCTCTCCGGGCCCCAATCATGACAAATTTGTAACTATATATCTCATGGTGATAGAATTTTTAAAAAATTCTCAAAAATTGGTTAGCATTCTGAAAGTAAAATCATTAAAATCACAGTGCTAATTATAACACGTGCACTAGCAAACATATTATAATGTAAAAATCTGTTTGCTCAATTTATGACAGATATTTAGGTCTGCAGGGACATCCAGGAGCCCATTTTTCCTCTTCTTCCTAAATCCCTTGGCTATAAGAAACAGGATTAGGGAAGGAGGCTGAGGTCCTCCAAGAAAAAAAACCAAGACATTCTGAACAGAAGGGGGAAAGGTGGATGGATCTACTATATATAGATGTCACCTAGAGCTGGCAGTTTGCTACTGAGAGCAGTTCTCCCCAATGCTATTTGTCCTCTGATTCTAGGTCACTATTAGTGGGACAGGGAGGAAAATCTAAGATGTATGGAAGTAGAATCGAGTAACTTGTGATGGGCTTGACTTGTACTTGTATTGTGAGATATAGTATCATGGACTCCATGTACATCCATGATGGGCTTGACTTGTATTTATTTTGTGAGATATAGTATCATGGACTCCATGTACATCCAGACCCGAAAGAGATTTCTACATATGGGAAAGAGACTAGACGAGATCCAGTTAGCCAATGAATATTTGTTAGGACCTGTTAATCCAGACTTTTTCAAAGATTTCAATTTATATTTGGACAATTTATGATCCTTATATCTGCTTAAAAATAACTGGGGATCAACAGACCAGTTCCCTCTGCTCCAAATGTACATAGGAGGCAGCTTAGCTTGGCTATTAAGAAAGCTCTGGATCTGTTTATTTATCAGGCACACAAACTCTGAGAGATGCTCTCACCACAGGAGGTAACGTGGGAAGGTATCTGAAGAGTCTGGAGCCTGAACAGTTCAATTCAGATGCACGGATTAAGCAATCCTTGTCACAGAGATGCCCCAGATAGCATTTTATTTCATCTAATCAGCCCACCAAAAGCAAAAGGTGAAATTCAAACAAATTAAATTAAAACGCAATAATGGTCACTCCAAAGAGTCGATTTCAAAACCCAATTTTCTCTGATTGCCTCTTTGAACCTGAAAGCTAAGAGGTCGGTGGAGGAAAAGAAATCTGTCCTCTTTGATCCAAGTTATCAAATTAATTTATTCTGTCTTGAAAAGAATTAATGGAAAACGTGGAGACACTGGTGGTTTATTTCATGGTCAAAGAAGGAACAAGAGTTTCATTTTCAATTTTTTTTGTGTTTTTTTTTGGGGGGGCCACACCCATTTGATGCTCAGGGGTTACTCCTGACTAAGTGCTCAGAAATTGCCCCTGGCTTGGAGGGACCATATGGGATGCCGGGGGATCGAACTGCAGTCCTTCCTTGGCTAGCGCTTGCAAGGCAGACACCTTACCTCTAGCACCACCTCACCAGCCCCTCATTTTCAATTTTCATGAAATCTCTGAGCCAGATTGAAACAAAGGAAATGATTAGCATCGCTGTAGAAATACTTACTTCCCTCGTTCCCTACCATTTCCTGCTTTCCATAGAGTTACACCTTTGTCTCCCACTGTCTCAGTCTGAATCAACAATTTTTTTCGGGGTCACTCCAGGCAGTGCTCAGGGCTTTCTCCTGACTCTGCACTCAGGGATCACGCCTGGTGGCCTTGGAAGACCATATAAAATGCCAAGGATTGGACCTGTGAGCTACATACAAAGCAAGTGCTTTGCCCACTGTACTATCACTATTCCCTAAAGAAACAAAATGTATTGCTCACAGAAACCATGAAATATTTTTCATTCCTCTAAGCAAGACATATCATAGCTACCTTCTAATTAAAGATGTTAAAAACTAGACAGAATCACAGAGACCATTTCGAAAACACCTCCAGATGCCTAAGAAAGTTAAATAATTTCCCAAGCTTGGAATCCCTTGGCATGGAGGTTGTGGTGGTGGTGAACGGGAAATGTTCCTTTTACTGTTTTATTCAATCTAATAATGCTACCTTGAAGGTTGAAGACACATTTCTTTGGTAATCCAAACACAGTCCATTTTGGACTTCCACTGTCTCTTCACAAAATGGCTTGACACCTAAATCATCCATAGATTTCTTTAGAGGGGAACTATGGATTTGTGTTCTTATTTGAACTTTTCTTCATTATTGATTATGATTTCTTACCCTTTAAATTTCAATGTAATCATCTGTGTAATATGGATAAACACAAAAGTACCTTGTAAAATAGTCTTAAGAAAAAAATATTGGAATTTACATAGCAGTATTCAGGGTGTACTTCTGGCTCTGAACTCAGGAAATACTTCAGATAATTCTTGGGGGACAATAGGGAATGCTGGGGATCAAAGATGGGTTGGCCATATGCAAAGAAAGTGCCTTTCCCACTGTGCTATCGCTCCAGCCCTGTCTTAAAAAATGTTTATGAGCTAAAAATACACAAAACACTTTAGTAGCTGTCAGGGTTTAGTTGTTGCTGCTATTTGATTCAAGTGTCTTGGATATATTTCCCACATATCATAATCTCTGCTCTTCTCATTTATTCGGCTTTCATTAAATATTTATTGAGTGTGTGTTGTGTGCCATGCACCATTCTATGTGATGGAGTTTCAACAATGAATAATATACGATCAGATCACCAGAAACTCAGAAATAGCAGGTCAATAAACAAATGCAATGAAAAACAAGTGTATGGGTTCAGCACATTGTGAGAAAATAAAAGGTAAACTTATTGATCTGCTAAGGTCATCAAAGAGGCTAGAAAATGAGGTGAGGCTTGGGTCTTTCTGTATCCAAAGTAGAAATCTGCACACAGAAAGATAAGAGAAAAGAAGGTTGGCACTGGAGCATCTGGGCATCTGTGATGTTTACACAGAGGCAAGTAGCCTAGAAAAGTCTGGTGGGGCCGGCGAGGTGGCGCTAGAGATAGGGTGTCTGCCTTGCAAGTGCTAGCCAAGGAAGGCCCGCGGTTCAATCTCCCGGAGTCCCATATGGTCCCCCCAAGCCAGGAGCAATTTCTGAGTGCTTAGCCAGGAGTAACCCCTGAGCATCAAACGGGTGTGGCCGAAAAACAAAATAAAGAAATGAAAGAAAGAAAGAAAGAAAGAAAGAAAGAAAGAAAGAAAGAAAGAAAGAAAGAAAGAAAGAAAGAAAGAAAGAAAGAAAGAAAGAAAGAAAGAAAGAAAGAAAGAAAGAAAGAAAGAGAGAGAGAGAGAGAGAGAGAGAGAGAGAAAGAAAGAAAGAAAGAAAGAAAGAAAGAAAGAAAGAAAGAAAGAAAGAAAGAAAGAAAGAAAGAAAGAAAGAAAGAAAGAAAGAAAGAAAGAAAGAAAGAAAGAAAGAAAGAAAGAAAGAAAGAAAGAAAGAAAGAAAGAAAGAAAGAAAGAAGAAAAAAAATTCTGTGCATAAAATGTATCATTAACTATGACTATTATTTAGAATAATTTCTAAGCTCCTCAATTTTTACCCATACTTACATCTGCACAATGACCTTTCAAGCTCAGGAGCATTTTCTTAAAGTAGTAGCAATTAAGACTCTTGGGGAGTTCAGTAACGCCTAAAATCAGGCAGCTAAGATGTCAGGAGATCAAGTCTTAAATGTAGGTCCTCCTGGCACTCAAATCTGTGTTTTTACTGAGAAGCACACTGCTGCTTATGACATGGGGAATATCAGATGATTGAAAACTATAGGTAAAGGGCAGAGTTCAGAAAATTTGGAATAACTGAGTCAGGAGAACCTGGTAGTGGTAGTAGTGGCTGTTGTTGTTGTTTTAGGACTATACCTGGCAGTGCTTGGGGTCCATTTCCTGACTCTGCCCTAAAGAATGACTCAGAACAGATCTCAGGGTGCCCTACATAGTGCTTAGGGTTTGAATCAGGCTCATGCCCCACCAGCTGCCTGGGAAGTCAAGTGTTTTAGCTCCTGTACAATCTCTCCAGCCACAAACCTGATTTTATTTTACAGATTGTGAGAATCACTAAAGAATTTTTGAGCAGGTGTTTAGAAAAATCAATATTGGGGCAGCATAAAAACTGAGTGGAATAAGGAAGAGACTAAAAAGAGGCTGGATCAATTCTGAGAGTTACCAAAAATATCTTTTAAAAAAAAAAAAAGGAAACTAAGGATCTCTGAAATGATATGTGGATTTGCTCATTCACATATATGTGTGGATTCAGATAGTGAACAAAATAAAATAAAAAATAAAATAAATATAAATATAAAATTAAATTAAACATTAAATTAAAAAACCTGTATTATAGGGGCCGACGTGATGGCGCTAGAGGTAAGGTGTCTGCCTTGCCAGCGCTAGCCAAGGAAAGGACCACGGTTCAATCCCCCAGTGTCCGATATGGTCCCCCAAGCCAGGAGCAACTTCTGAGCGCATAGCCAGAAGTAACCCCTGAGCATTACCGGATGTGGCCCAAAAACCAAAAAAAAAAAAAAAACCTGTATTATCTTACAGAGATGGGGCAAGCCCCACAACTCTTTTTTTTTTTTTTTTCCTTCTCTGTGTACCAGAGGTTGCCTCACTGGATATTGGTTTCCCTGAGACCCAAGATGGTGCTCAAAGAGAAAGTTACAGGCTTGCTATTCCAGAGAATGGAATCTCTCCTCTCAAAGAGCAGGTCAGCCTTTCCTTCAGCCTAGAAAGAATGGCTAACTGCTACCTGTGTGGAAATATGAGCTGACTGATGATGAATCAGCATCTTATTTATCAAGCACCTCTGGATAGGGCAAGTGTCACATGCTGTGTGGAGACTAGAATCAAAGCCAAAAACTAGAACCCAAGCATCGTCTTGTCTGCAAAGAGCAAGCAGGCAATAAGCAAAACCCACTCCAGTCATCATACTTGGATCAGGGAATGACTTTCCATAGCAGTTGCTCTAAAACTGATCTGCCGGAGGATGGGTTCATACACCAAGGTCCAACCAGTCCTTCAACAGCTCTCTCTTTTAACAACAAAAAAAAAAAGCATCCTGCTTGTCTTTAACAAATATTACCCAACTACCTTACATCAGGAAAAGAAATTCCTGGTATCCCCCCGCAAGAGGACTATTGCTGCTGGCAAAATAAGTTAATAAATGATTGGGTAACAAGACTCTTTGCATGTCTGGTGGCCTCCAATTTTCTGACATTCAAAAAGCACATTGCATGGTTTAAATAGGGGTTGTTGAGAACACTCAAGGCCCCAGACCACAGTGAGAAGAAAGAAAGAAATTGAGTAGAAGAGAAGAAAACCAAAAGTGAAATAATTGGGCCAAGGGAACACAGGTGCTTTGGTGGTGTTAAGAAAAGACAGAACTTGGGGCAAGTTTGGGGAGGACAGTTTACCTTGCATACAAACAACCTAGGTTTGATTCACAGCATCCCATACGGTCCCCTAAGCACACCAGGAGTGATTTCTGAGTGCAGAGCCAAGAGTAACCCTGAGCACCACAAATATAAACAATAATATAAAAATAAACAAAAAATATCCAATAATATAAAAATAAACAAAACAAAACAAAAAAGAGAACAGAACTAAATATTTAAGCCAAAATCAACAACAATGAAATCATGAGACCCAAACTTTTAACAATCAAACTTAAAAAGGTCTTAGGAGGCTTGAGTGATAGCACAGCGGTAGGGCATTTGCCTTGCACGAGGTCAACCTGGAATGACCCCAGTTCGATTCCCAGAATCCCGTATGACACAGTAACACAGCCACCGGGTGTGACCCAAAAACAAAACAAAACAAAACAAACTTAAAAAGATCTGTCATGATGGCAGGCTGTGGTAGGGAGTGAGGAAGTATGGGATGGACTCTGGGAACATTGATTGGTGAAAGGAGGTTGACATCAGTGGTGGGATTGGTCCTAAAACATTGTATATCTAAAACCCAAATATGAATATCTTTGTAAGTTACAATGGTTTAAATTAAAAAAAAATTAAAAACACACTGCAAGGTTGTCACTGGACCACTAAATACACTGTGGGGGAAGATTGTGGTACCAACGATCAAACCTAGGTTGGATTTATGCAAGACAAGGGTTCAGACCACAGTACTATCTCTCTGGCTCAGGAATACACTCATAATGCTAGTTAACAATGCTGTTTTTAACAAATAAATTAGAAGAAAATAGGAATTGAATTAGTGCCACATCGTATTGGATTCTATGACTATATTATGTTCTGTCACAGATCAATAAATTGGCAAAAATATTAAAAGTCTCATCTAGCTCAAGTAGTACATTTATAATATACTTTATGTTTAATAATCATGAAAGATCAGTATATTTATGACTGCATATTAATAGCAATTCCTATAAATTCTTTCAAATATAGATATTTATGGCATGAAATATGACCATTTTTTAAACTTTAATTTCTATTTCTTTTTTATGTTTTATTTTTTATTGTAACCAATGTGAATTAAAAGTCTTTCACAGTGACAAAGTGACAGTGAATTAGGGCCATTCCCACCACCAGTGTTGTCCTCCCTCTACCCCTGTTCCCAGCATGCATCCCATACCTCCCCCCTATTTTTCTTTTTTTTTTTAAACAGGCAAGAGCATGAACACAATCCCCTACTACCATAAATGATGCAGTGGAGTTTTCACATTTGGGGAAATTGCAAGGGTCACATCTCTAGGGTGTAATGGAGAAGCCTTACCTTAGGAAAACCACCTTCATGAACCTGGTCTCTCCCCTACCAGGTATGCATGAATTTACACTTTTGTTTCAGAGAGAAATGAAGGGGATCCATAAGAAATTACTAACCATGAAACTGAGAGAAGTCAAATGGCAACAAGAAGAAAATTGATAAAATTGCTAACCATTAACCAGAAATTTGTTCATGTGTTTCTGACTGAATGATTCTGAGTATAGAAAATTGATATAATGAGGTTCCAATGGATATATTCTTTGTAATACTCTAGTAGTTTAGCTTTAAATGTTAATAAGAGCTGCATTATATCTTTCCTCTATTTTTATTGGTATACCACCATGATTCACAAGACTGCCAATGAGAGTTTCATGCATACATCATTCAAATAACACACCCGCCATTGCCTCAGAAACATGCCTGCTTCCCTCACTAATATCTCAAAGACCCTTCTATTCCTTCCCATCCAGGTACATTCAGTTTTATAGACCAAATCTTCAGTTCTGTTGCATTTGGCCATTTGAAATTCTATCTTGTAGACTCAAACTCACCTTATACATCATGTGTACAAAACATTGTGGTCATGTATCTTGTATTATTCACTATAAACTGAAGGTATTCCTTTTATTTCCCAGCAAAACATGAATCATGGTTTAAAATTTGCTCTTTTGTTTGCTGGTTATTATGAACTTAAATATGTGCCCTGCATTCATTTTTAAAAAATATATCTTTATTTAAACATCATGATTACATACATGTTTGTAGTTGGGTTTCAGTTATAAGAACATCCCCTTCACCAGTGCAACCTTCCCACCACTAATGGCACCAATGTCCTTCCTCCCCCACTTTCTGCCTGTATGTGATACAGGCATTCTATTTCTTTCATTCACTATCATTGTCATCATAGTTGTTAGTGTAGTTATTTTTCTAACTGATCTCACCACTCTTTGTGGTAAGCTTCATATCGCGGGTCGGTCATTCCAGCACTCATCTCTAATGTCTCTGGGTATTATTACAATAATGTCTTTTGGGGCCAGAGCAGTGATGCAAGCAATAGAACATTTGCCTTGCTCTCACTAACCTAGGATGGACTGAGGTTCGATCTCCTGGTCTCCCATATGGTCCCCCAAGCCAGGAGCGATTTCTGAGCGCATAGTCAAGAGTAACCCCTGAGCGTCACTGGGTGTGGCCCAAATACCAAAAACACAAAAAACAAAAAAACTGAAAAAAACAAAACCCACCACCACCACCACAACAAAACACAATACTGTCTTTTATTTTTATAAATTCCCACATATGAGTGAGACTATTCTATGTCTATCTCTCTCCCTCTGACTTATTTCACTCAGCATAATAGTAGTCTCCATGTCCATCCGTGTATAGGAAAATTTCATGACTTCATTTTTTCTGATGGTTGTATAGTATTCCATTGTGTATATGAGCTACAGTTTCTTTAGCCACTCATCTGTTGTCTGGCATCTGGGTTGTTCCCAGATTCTGAATATTGTAAATAGCGCTGCAATGAATATAGGTGTGCAGAAGGCATTTCATATTGTGCTTTGACGTTCATAGGGTAGAGTCCTCTGAGTGGTATAGCTGAATCATATGGGAACTCAGTTTCCGGCTTTTTGAGGAATCTCCATATTGTTTTTCCATAAAAACTGGACTAGACGGCATTCCCACCTGCATTCAAATGTTGCATTCATGACTCGTAATGTGATGCAGGCATGAAACCATCTATAATACAGTCCTCAGAGCACCCAACTATGCTAGCAGGCTGAACCCAACTTCCAGCCTCGCAGTGGTCCTCAAACTATGGCCTGTGGGCCACATATTGTATTTGTATCTGTTTTGTCTCTTCATTGCAAAATAAGATATATGCAGTGTGCATAAGAATTCGTCCATAAGTTTTGTTTTTACTATGTCAGACCCTCCAATGGTCTGAGGGACAGTGAACTGGCCCCCTGTTTAAAAAGTTTGAGGACCCCTGCTCCAGAGGTATGTGGAAACAAATAATATTTGAGACCTCCAAGTCTGTGGGACTTTGGTAATGCAGCCCCAGATGGCTAAATGCCAGTGTCTGACACCCAGTAGAAAATCAACTCCTAACTGCTGGATGAACCGATGAATATATGAAAGATGCTTAGTTAATGCCTGTAGTCTGCTGGGATGGCCTGGAGAGGAGATATGATTTATCAGAGCAGAGAAGGGCAGGATACTAGACTTAAAAATAACACAGCCCCCCACATCCTGGGGTCTAATTCAGATTTGCGCAAGGAGTGGGAGGCAGTGGAGGAAGAGGTGGGCTGTCTGTGGAGAAGGGCTTCACGTTCCCCAGGGAAGAAGATAATGCGGGGAGCTCTGACTCATCTTGGGGAAAGTCAGCAATCCTTCATTCTTGCTGCAATCGACAGCCCCCGGACTCTGAGGCCCCTGCAAATCCTCTCTTGTCTTCCTACTTTGATCTGGGGCAGCTCATTTTGCAGACAGGCTCTACCTCCCAGGCACCGTGGTTACTCAGTAGCAGGAAGTGCTGAACATTTGCCATATCCAAAACTATCAGGAGATGCTAAATAGAAATTAGTGTCAGGGTGGATTCCTCTGCATCAGCCGCCTTCAGGAACATGTTCGGTGGAGCCCAGCTCACTTCTGGAGGTAGAAAAATTGGTGGAACAGAAAACAGGATTCCAAAGAGTGATGGACATCGTTAATTTGTTTTTTTTTTGTTTGTTGTATCACACATGGCCTTCCTTGGATTATTCCTGGCTCTGCACTCAGGGAACACTCCTGGCAGCGCTTAGGGGAATTTATGGGATGCCAGGGATTTAATTTGGGTTGACTAAATGCAAGGCAAGTGCCCTCTCTGCTGACTTATCATCCTGGCCCCAGAGTGACATACCCACTCCCCCTCCTCCCATCTTTTTATTTATTTGTTTGTTTGTTTATTGGTTTTTGGGTCACACACGGCAGCACTCAGGGGTTCCTCCTGGCTCTACCCTCAGAAATAGCTCCTGGCAGGCTCAGGGGACCATATGGGATGCCAGGATTCGAACCACCGTTCTGCATGCAAGACATAAATGCCCTGCCTCCATGCTATCTCTCCAACCCACTCCCATCTTACTCTTCCTGTCCTATTTATTGTTCAAGGTTCTTTTCTCAGCCCTAAAAACTGTCTTCCATCCTGTCCTCCTCCTCCTTCCCAACATCTCCATGCAGACAAGAACTGATCCTTGGACACAGGGAGGTATCTAATTTCGGACTCCCTGGGACAGTCCTGTAGCATTGCCCTTTGATCAAGCTTCTATTCGTTCCACACAAATTAGTGAAGCCATTTCCCCATCTCCACCACATTCTTCACATTGTATCAGTAAAATCCCTGGAGACAGAGAGATCGCTTCATTCTCCATTGGAAACAGTCAATGCACCCGACTACCGGCAGAGAGGAGAAAAATCAAAAACTTGATCTAACATTCAAAGTTATTTTTTAATGCCAAAGCGTAACTTTTCAATGCCCAGGCCTACATCTAACCTGTCCTCTTCTTGAACTCTCCTTACCTTTCTATATCTCCAACCAATACTCTTATATTTATTTATTTTTGTTTTGGGGTCACATCCAGAAGCATTCAAGGGTTACACCTGGCTCTACACTCAGAAGTCATTCCTAATAGACTCAGGGACCATGTGAGGTTCCAAGGATCAAACTCGGGTTGGCCACATGAAAGGCAAACACACTCTTCACTGTACTATTATTATTCTGTCCCCTCTTATGTCATTTTTTTTTGAATTATGAGAACAAAAGATGCAAAAAAAATTATGGAACGGTTCACGAATTTGCGTGTCATTCTTGTGCAGGGGCCATGCTAATCTCTGTATTGTTCCAATTTTAGTATATGTGCTGCCGAAGCAAGCACTCTTATGTCTTTTTTACACTAACCCAGACGTCACCTGTCTGGCTTCTGTTTAAGTAAGTGCAAAAAAGAAAGGGGGCAGGGGTACCTCAGAAATCACTCCTCAAGAGTCAGCAGGAAAAATTCAAATAAATCTTGGAATCCAGGGGCCAGAGAGATAGCACAGCAGTAGGGGGTAGGGCGTTTGCCTGGCAAGTGGCCGACCAGGACCTATGTTGATTTGAATCCTGGCATCCCATATGGTCCCCTGTCCCTGCCAGGAATGATTTCTAAGCAGAGAGCCAGGAGTAATCCCTGAGCGCTGCCAGGTGTAGCCCCACAAACACACAAAATCTTGGAATCTAAAGGTATATGTGAGAAATAAAGACAAATTCAGGACCAATCATGATCAGAAGTTCAAAGTCAGGGATATGACACTGAGGTTATGGATGTAACCTTGGTCCAATCCCCAATAATACTTAATTCCTAGGTATCGCTGGGAATAGCCCTAGGGATCCATGAACACCACTGGGGTCTGGAGACCCCCCAGCATCACGTTCTTGAGCTCAAGCACTGTGCCATCAGGCCTGTGGATAGACTATAGCTGAGAGGAACCCATGGGCCCCTTGCGCACTACCTGGAAAGCACCAATGAACAGTAATGTA
Organism: Suncus etruscus; assembly: GCF_024139225.1. Taxonomy (NCBI): domain Eukaryota; kingdom Metazoa; phylum Chordata; class Mammalia; order Eulipotyphla; family Soricidae; genus Suncus; species Suncus etruscus. Next base: position 11,983,560 of record NC_064855.1, read on the forward strand.
GCTCAAATGATAGCACACCTGCCCTTATATGATCCCCAGTACTGCCTGGGGCCCAGCCTCCTCTGGCACCACCAGGTGTGGCCCCAGAACAGTGCCAAGGTGGGGAGATCAAAACCAGGGCCTGGGATGGAGGGAAAAGGCCAAAGGTGAAATCAAGTTTGTTCCTAGTTGATAGATCAAAAAGAGCTTAGGATCAAGTATTTATTGAAGGAAATAAAATCTAGATTCTATATTACCACCTATAGATGTATTCTTTTTTTTTTTTTTTGGTCACACCCAGTGTTGCTCAGGGGTTACTCCTGGCTGTCTGCTCAGAAATAGCTCCTGGCAGGCACGGGGGACCATATGGGACACCGGGATTCGAACCAACCACCTTTGGTCCTGGATCGGCTGCTTGCAAGGCAAACGCCGCTGTGCTATCTCTCCGGGCCCTAGATGTATTCTTTCTCTCTCTCTTTTTTTGGTTTGGGAGCTACACCCAGCAGCAGTGCTCAGGGGTTACTCCTGGCACTGTGCTCAGATATTACTCCTGCTAGTCTCAGGGGATCATAAAAGATGCTGGGAATCCAATGTACTCAGCTGATTGCAAGACAAATACCCTTCCCATTGTACTTTCGCTCTGACCCCTCTCTTGGTTCTCTTGATCCTTCCAAAAACCTGTGAGTATTATTGTCACTTTGTTGTTGTTGTTGTTGTTGTTATTGTTTGGGAGTCAACCCGTGGTGCTCAAGGCTCACTTGTGACTGCACAGAGGACTCGGGGGATTATATGGGATGCCGGGGACTGAATGCGTGCAAGGCCAAGCGCCCTAGCAGCTGTATTATTGCTCCAGTCTCACTACCGTTTTATTAAATGAGGAGGACATTCAGGCTGGAAGAATTTTACAGGTTCAATGTCATTAAAAAGTGCCACTAGCTTCACTAGAATAGAAACTAGTGTCTTTTTGGCTTTCAACTTAGGGCTTTCTCCATCTCTCCAGCATCTACAGCAAAGAGGAGCAAATGTCAGACTCAGAACCCAAGGAGGTGCAGGCTCAGTAAGCCAAGGGAAGCAAAGGGCAGCTGGGAAACCAGAAATAATGGGGCTACTTAGACCCCCCCAGGAACTCACTTCTGACAAACAGAGCTGTGCTGAAACAGAATTCCTTTTAAAGTCATGTTTGTTTTTGTTTTGTTTTGCCTACTTTTTTTTTTTTTTTTTTTTTTTTTTTTTTTTTTTGCAGGAAGGGCCTATACCTAACAGTGCTCAGAGCTTACTCCTGGCTCTGTGTTCAGGGTTGTCTTGTAAAGGAAAATTTTCCCCTGAGTTCTCTGACTGCCCTGATCACCTACCCCACTTCACAATTGTGGGAACTTGTAGACCCAGTTACAGTTCAACTTTCTTTCTGTTCTGACATGGTTCTAACCTGGTCATGTTAACCCTGTAAGCTTCCTGCACCTTGCAAAAATATGATTGAGCAAATGCCAGATATCATGTACTTCCTAAAGCAAATCAATCTACTGTAACTTTCTATTGTTTAAAATGCTATATACAGCTTGTAAGCTCATGGCTCGAGACTGGCAGTTTCTGGCTTATGCTGGATTCTAGCACAGCCCCTGCATATGCTTGTAAGAAAATAAGCCCCCTGCTTTTGCATGAGACTGTGGTCTTGGTGTCTTTGAACGGCGCATCATTCTCCTGGACTTAACAGTCTATGCTCAAGGAACCATATACAGAATAGAGAATGTAAGTCAAGCACCTTAACCCATGCGCTGTCTCAGCCACACCTAAGGGAGTCGTATATATTTGCAGTTCGCTTGTCCTTCTTCCTGTCCCTTCCACCTACTCTTCACCCAAATTAGAATTATGTTCTCCTGAGTCCTCAGTCTCCTGCATTCTGACACATACTTTCAGATAATGAGCACCTAAAATTTTGATAGCCTGAAACAAGAATAAGTGATTTGGAGCTCACAATTCTGCATTGATCTGGTTTAGCAGGACACCATGTTTCTGTTCCCAAAGGAACAGTTGGATGAGAAGAACCAGAGGATTGGAAATAGTCTGGTTCAGCCCTTGCACCCTACAGGGAAGGATGAAATGGTGTAGCTGGTCTCCCCCAAACACGGTGATTAGACATTTTTTTACATGGTGGGTGCTCCAGGGAGAGAAAGAACAGACATAGGAAGATCTCTTACAGCTACTACTAAGCCACACAGTGCCACTTTTGACACAACTGCTAAGGCAAAACAAGCCAACAGATCAACCAAGAATTTGGGCATCAGGTAGAGAAATTCTACTTGTCCGTGGGAGAGGGCATTCATGCCACATTCTAATATTAGAATATCTATTTTTCTTCTTCTTTTTTGCACCTAATGATTTAATCTTTCTTTAACACACAACCACCTTCTCTCACAGTCCTCTCTGGTTTGGGTGAGGCTCACTCCATGGGAATACCACTCAAAACATGAGAAATCAGAAAAACATCTTCTTCTGTGTGCTAATTCTTTGCCTGCTTGTTTCATCTCCCCACAAATGATGGACTCCCTAAGGAGCACTTCCCATGATTTGGAAAGCAGTAAGAGGAGAAATAATAAGTCTCTTCTTAGTTTTTTATACTTTACAAATAATATTTATGTACATGTTCACTGATAGTTCTCAGGGACTTAGTCCTAAGTTTATTGTGAAGAAAATCTGCTGTATTCTTCTGTCTAAATGTCTCCATGTCCCAACATGTCTCTGTGTGTGTTTCTCCTTGCACTTCATTGCCCCAAAAGTAAGAATTAGTATCCTGGGCCTGGGGGGTGACATAGGAATTCTCATTTTTGGAGACTCAGAAACATAGCTTGAGTATACTGAGATCACTTTGATGATCTCAAAGCAAAGAAGGGAGATGGTGATGGGCAGTAAATGCTGACAGGGAGCATTTTTCTAGGAGCACGCCGAGTTCAGAGCCCAATTTACTCTTGTTGGTGGTATTTTGAGGTGGACTTTGGTAGAGCTAAGACCTGCTCTTCTATATCTTCAATGTCTCAAGTCATGGAAATGTGAAGAAAAGGCAGAGTGATTAAGTTAACCCATGAAAGAGTTTTTTTTAAAAAAATCCTAGGATCAGTTCTAATTCATTCTGATTGGCTCAGCTTGGGTGACAGGTACACATCTAAACCAATCACTGAGGTTAAAGATAATCAGACCTCTGATTGGACAGGCTTGAGTGGCATCCGATGGGGTGAGACTCACCCAAACCAAAGAGGACTGTGAGATAAAATGATTGTGTGTCAACAAAAGATTGAACCATTAGACTCAAAAAAGAAGAAAAATAGATATTCTGAGCAGCCCCAAACAGCAGACATTCTTCACAATAAACTTAGGACTAAGTCCCTGAGAACTATAAATGAACATGCACATAAATATTATTTGAAAGTCTAAAATGCTAAGAAGATACTTATTATTTCTCCTCCTACTGCTTTCCAAACCATGGAAAGTGCTCCTTAGGGAACCCAACAATTGTAGGGAGATGAAAGAAGTAGGCAGAGAATTAGCACACAAAGGAAGATGTTTTTCTGATTTCCCAGTGCCTTCATCTCAGACAGGAATCAACCCTCAAATACACATGCCCAAACTGAAGCAGCAGCTCAAGTAAGAGTGAAAAGTAGCCCGAGATTCCTGGGCCACGGGCTGGAATCATAAATGCTGGAATCATAAATGTGTTTGCACTCAAAGGCAAACCCTGGGACAGGCTGTTTCCAAGAGAAGCTAATCATCTGGACTTTAATGTGATTCTTTGAAAAAAATTTTTAGATTTAACTTGGTGGCTGGCTTCAAGGAGAAAAAAAAAACATGCTAGAAGATATCTTAAGGCTTATGCTAATCATACAGAATGCCATTTCTGCCGCAATCTCTGATCAAAGCAAGTCACAATCTCTGGGCTGAAGCAAGTCAAGGCAACTTTAGACTGAGTTGAACTGAGAAAATCAAACATGCTGTCCACATTCTAGCTACAAGATTCTGTCTCCCTCCACTCTGAGCCAACTCACTTAGTCGTCTGGTTTAAGCCTGACTCAGAGAATTGGGGTTTCCCTTTTTGGTGATTTCAGGATTAGACCCAGGATTAGAGCCTTGTGCATGGCAGCCTTACACTTCACCATCCCATCCCCAGTCCCTCTGGAGAATCTGGTACCACAACCACTCTGCATCACTCTCTCAGCAACATTTCTTCTTCAGACAGGGATTCTTTTTTAGCACAAATATGCACGAAGCATATCAAAACTGCAAGGTGTGGGAGAGGTAGAGTTCAAATCCAGTCTGGTCTCTTGACTGAATTCCTTTCTCCATCTGACCTGGATTTCTCCACATTTGTAAATAAGAGGAGTAGGACTGAGTGATTGAATTCCCTCACAGCTTTGGTATTCTTTGGCCTATAATTTTGGCAGAAGATGTGGGGTGTTCAGGCCATAACCTGCAGTGCTCAGGGCTTACTGCTGGCTCAGTGTTGACAGATTACTCCTGATGGTGTTTGGGTAATATGTGGTTCTGGGGATCAAAATAGGTCAACTTCACAAAGGGCAAGCACCTTGACCCCTACATCTACCATCATTTTGGCCCTGTCATAAAAAGTACCAGGCAGTTTTCCATAAAATATTTAGCCACACCCAACAATATTCAGGAATTACTCCTGGTTCTGCAGAAATCAGGGGGCCAAATTTGATGTGGGAGACCAAACTCAGATTGTCCATGTGCAAGGCAAGCAGCCTACCTGTCATATTATCTTTCCTGATAACCCCTGATAATCTATTTTAATTCAAGATCCAAATCAGAGTACAGTGCTTATTTGAGAGATGGAAAATTAATTTTAAGTTGAGAGTGATCTAAAGAAAAGCTATTTTTGAGGGGCTAATAGCTGGACAGGTGAAGACTGGGAGAGAAATATGGATAAAGAAGAAGGATTTAAAAGAAAATTCTATTTTGAACATTTACTATGCTCCTGGCACAATGCTATTTTTTGTGTGAACATTTTCTTTAGTCTCTGTTATTCTGAACAGAAATTTCCACCTCTAATTACAATTAAGAAACAATTTAGTTTGTCACTTATATTCCCCAACTTGTCTATTATAAAACCAGGAGTTAGCCCAGGGGATACCATCAACAAGGTCCACACTTTGTGGGGAAAGCCAAATGAGTCAGAATGTGGGTGGTAGCCAAAAAGCTCAGCTATGTATTAGTAGCTTTCAATCTGCTGAAAACAGATTTATTCTCTTTCCCTACTGCTTTTTTTTCCCCCTGATTTTGCATTCTGAACATTTATGGAACTTGCATTTATTCCTACATACACACACGCGCGCGCACACACACACACACACACAGACACACACACACACACACTTTACTGACATATAATTAACATATAACCCAGGTACATTTAAGATACAAAACCTATTTATTTTATGTCCACCTCTCTCACTAACAAAACGATTACCTCAGAGCTTTAGTGAACACCTTTGTCTACGCCTGCATCTCATCACACAGGGGTAATAACATTAAAGATCTCTCTTGGAAATTTACTAACTTCCTTTTTGTCTCTTTGTCCCCACTAGAATGTCAGCACTGCAAAGGTCGGGCCTTCCCTGTCACCTTACCCCAGGAAGTACCATGCAGTTTTCCAGATGAAAACACAAACCATTCCAAAAAAACTCCAAACTCATTCCAGTCTACACTGGTTACAACTTTGAACCTGGCTTTTCACTATGAAAAGAAAGAAGTAAAAACCTGTCAGTTTCATTCATTTGGCTGTTTTCTGTGCTGGAAATTGTAGAAATAGTCCCACCTCAGATGGTACTTTGTCCTGCATTTTATCTTAACTCCATGTCAATTCTCTGGTTTCTAAGGAAAGAAGATCAGAAGCATGGATCATCTAACAACAGCTCAGTCCATGAGAGAAATGAGGTCTTCCCACCACCACATCTTCATGATCACAGGCACTTTTCCCCTATATCTCTCCTCCTACTGTCCTCATAAATTCTATCTCTTGAAGTTCTCAAAACAAATATCTGTTCCTCAGCAAAATATTCTCTGATGCTTCCCATGGCAATAACTTAGGATCCTTTCCTTCAGAACACTATCCTTGTCTTGTGAGCACATATTGTCTGCCATACATATCTGGATGAGGTGCTCTGTTCTGTGTTGTTCTCAGTGGTACTTGGGGGACCATCTCGGGTCAGGGATGAAACCTGGATCTCCAGCATGCCAAGAATGAGCTCCAGTCCTTCGTGCTAACTCCTCAACCCTCTAGTAAATCCTCTACTCAACAACTCTTTCCTGCACTGTACAGATTCTAAGTTCCCTCAGCATCAAGGTCATCTCTGGTTTTGCCTCTCACTGAATGAGCCATTTTAAGTACAGTTGCTCAATAAATCCTTGAAAAGGAGGGAAGGAAAGAAGCGAATGAGATCAACCCATCTAGAACTAATAGAAACAACCATGCCACATTCTTACACCAACACTGTTGGATAGAACAGCTGAGACTCAATGGATTGCCATGTTTTCATCTTGGTTTTGAGGGGCTGGCCAAGTTGTAGAAGTTCTCTTATCAATAGCCTTTGTTTCTTTCATTTATTCCAACAAACCACTATAGAATCCTAAGTAGGTACTAGACATGTGTTAGAAAAATACATCTCCACTGGAAGGCGTGCCTCCCATAGAATTTCAAGGGGGGAGTCTTGGGGTATGAATAAACCACAACCAACTTGTGTTTAATGGAAGAGAGGGAGTGGGTAGAATGTGAAAGAGGCAGTAAGACAGTATGTGCATTTAAAAAATAACTTCATGATAGCCCTTTAATAACAATATTGCAAACTATAAGTGTCTAAGAGTGGAAACAAAGGAGGGGAGAGAAAGAGAGAGAGAGAGAGAGAGAGAGAGAGAGAGAGAGAGAGAGAGAGAGAGAGAGAGAGAGAGAGAGAGAAAATGGCTGCCACAGAGGCAGGCAGGGGAAGGGAGAGAGGGAAACTGGGACACTGGTGTTGGGAAATGTGCACTGGTGGAGTTCTGGACATTGTATGACTGAAACTCAATCATGAACAACTTTGTAATTGTAAAAATACTGTATTATGGGGCTGAAGAGATAGTATGGAGATAAGGCATTTGCCTTGCATGCAGAAGGATGGTGATTCAAATCCTGGCATGCCATATGGCCATATGGTCCCCTGAGCCTGTCAGGAGTGATTTCTGAGCATAGAGCCAGGACTAACCCTTGAGCTCTGCCAGGTGTGACCCAAAAACCAAAAACAAACAAACAAACAAATAAATAAATAAAAATACTGTATTATAACAATCTGGTAAATTGTGTTTAAATAAAATTTTAAAATATACATGTATAAACTTCAAATGCAGGCTTAAACTATACAGCAAGTCTGTGTGCTAAAATACATACTACATGTGTATGCAAAACTTAGAGAAGGACAGAGGGTGCATGGTCAACTTTGGTGGGACTTAGAGGTTGTACAGGACCATGTGATCAGCCCCCTGGAACTTTCTCCAAGGAAGCTGCTAAGGTTCTAGCTACTTACTAGGTCTGAGTGTCTCAGAAGCTCTGTGAGTCTTCACAGCAGACAATTCTACTACCTTCAACAATACAGAGTGTGTGCTTTGGCCATCGAAAGTTCTCAACTTTGAATTAAATGTAGCTAATATTTCCCCTTTTCTACCCAAGCAGGTATTGATTGATCCAGCACCATCAGTTTCTGGACAAAATTATTCCAGTTGCCACTGGGGGGTTCGCTTGAGAAAGCTGAATCATCTCTCCAGCTACCCAGTGATTTCTGGCCTATTTCTGTTCTCACTGAGCAGCCAAAAATGTCTGACACACTTGGTGACTTTGTCAATGCAGTTTGACCCTTGGCAGGAGATATAAACAAGGGCAAGTCTTTCCAGAACAAGATAATGGGAGAAAGAGAACTGCGGGGGAAAAAATCCAGTGGTGTTACCCACATATGCATAGAGAAGCAAAGACTCTCTAGGGTTTTACTCAGGACTCATAAAAATGGCTGGGTTCTGCGAATCCTACATGCAGGGAATCCTCACCACCCTTAAGAAAGGCCACATCTTTCCTTCCTGGGAGCCGAGCCAGGAGGTCCTGCCAGCATGGCGTTTGGCAGCCCTCCGCCATGCCAAAGGCTGCTTTAACCAGGCATAGGAAGGGGTGCAGGACATGGGTCACAATAGGTTCTGGCATTAGGACTTATCAGGGAAGTTTCCTTATTAAACCTGTCTATTGTGAAACCGTGCTCACTCTCATCTCTTGTTACCCCACATTTAACCATTAATGATTTTTGTTTTGGCCAAGGTGGATTACATATTTTTCACAGTAATTTTTGGGTGGAGTCTGAAGCTTCAGCAAGCAATGCGTCACGGCAAGGTTCCATGCAAGGCTTTTTGGCAAGATAAGGTGAAGATGCAGCCTCGGCTGCCCCCCACAGCCTTCTCTCCCCTTCCTCCCCGTCTCCAAGGTTATTCCTGGACACCTGCTCAGGGTCCCAGCAAGTGGGTTCCAGTAAGGTGCAATTTAAAAGAGATGCCGGGCTTTCTTGTTCCTGCAAGGGGCTGGGAGGGGACTGGTGAACTTTCAACTTCCAGCAATTAGGAAGCAAAAGCCTCTCTGGGAGTCAGAAGCTTCAGCAGGCAACAAGGGGAGGACATGGCTCCATGATCTCTTCGCTTGTCCAATCACAGACCAAAGTGGTGTCTCGGGAACACCCCCCTCCCTCTTGACTATTTCTAAAACATAAAAGGGACACGTGTATCTCCTTTGTATATCTCAGATATATTCCCTTAACATCTATAACTCTTCTCGAATATCCTCATATAGTGACAATTTTGCCTACTGGATTTGTTATTTGATTGTTTGATTTTCCCCCTTTGAGATCTGTTTTATAAGCAATACTGGTAGAAGAGTATCTCTGTATAGATTTTATGTTTGTACCAAGTTACGGGGAATGTTGGACTTTATTCATGGGCCCCCAGATGCACCAACAATATCTTATGGCATTGCTTCTCTTTTGCATAGGCACATTAAAATGGGAAAATAATACATACGCAAATAAGTTCTTATCTAATAGTGAGGGAAACACAAATTTGGTAATGTAATTAGGCCTTTTACCCTGAACATTGGCATAATGATTTGGTTCAGGCCTCAGAAGAATGGGCATCGCCCACACACACCTGAACAATGGATACCATCTATGGAAACAACCACAATTGTCTATAACATTACCAGGATCCAAGCCTCTACCAGGGAAGACCTACCACTGCTTTGACATTGACTTACTCCAAAGAGTGCTCCCAACACCCCAACAACTCAGCAACAATCTGCATGCAGGGCAGATTGCTCTGCATTGAATGGTATGCTGAAACTAGAGGATGCTCCACATCAGCCTGACATCAATGAGAGAAATGCACAGAATCCAGAGTCTTTAAATATAAGAATCTGATAACAACAATAGCAAAAGTGTGAAAAAGTTTCACCGGAACCTTGAGAATGACTGGAGTTGGACGGACTGGTATGCCTGGAACCCAGGGTCTGTCTTATACCAATAAACTTCTGTGGTGAGGCCTTTTTGTAATCAGGTCAAGAATTTTTTTTCCATTTTCCCCATTTTTCTAGACCTATGCAAACAACGGCAATTGCCACTATCACACATTTACTATATTTTTTTTACTCTTATCCTTTAAGGAAAAAAATACAACTTACTGAACTTAAAAACAAATAACTGTAGTAGAATGTCTGTCTCGAATACAGGCAGGGGATGGGAAGGGGGAGTGGGTAATGTTACACTGGTGAAGGGGAGTGTTCTGGTTATGACTGTAACCCAAATATGATCATGTTACTTAAATAAAAAATATATTAAAAAAAAAAAGAAAGGCCACATCACTGCCCTCTCCATGTTACAGAGGAGCAATCTTTAGCACAGAGGGGCAAAATGACATTCATGGTTGCACACTTGAGCCCAGAGTTTTGTTTCAAGTTCTGCCTTCTTTTCTAAATTTAACTTGATTTCAGTCACTATGATTTGTTTACCATACTGCTAATGATAGGGTTTCATGCATATAATATCCCAACACTACACCCTCCACCAACATGTCTGCTTTTCTATTGTCTCATCACCCTTCACAACCCAGCTCTACAAGGTATGCTCAGTTCTGTAGAACAAATCTCAGGTTCTGATGCCTTTGGCCCTGTGTTCTTCCCTTGCTCTGCTCCTTTATAGCTCACATATGAGAGATCATTCTGGATTTGTCCCTCTCATTCTGGTTGACTTCTTTGGCATGATTCCCTGAGCTCCACCCGCATAGTAGCAAACTGCACCATCTTGCCTTTTCTTATCACCAAGTCATTCTCTGTTAGTTGATACCCTACTATTACCCAAAACAAAGGTGTTCCCTCAATTTCCTCTTTCTTTTCAATAAGACTTTGATTTGTAAAAGTCCACCTGGATAGGTCTTTTTGTCTTTTACTTGACCTTCCTCCTCCTGATGAATTTGTACTGGTTTAATAAAGTAAGGACAGGGACCGGAGAAATAACATGGAGGTAGGGCATTGCCTTGCATGCAGAATGACGGTGGTTTGAATCCTGCATCCCATATGGTCCCCCGAGCCTGCAGGAGTGATTTCTGAGCATAGAGCCAGGAGGAACCCCTGAGCGTTGCTGGGTGGAACCCAAAAACCAAAAATAAATAAATAAATAAATAAATAAATATATATATATAGTAAGGTCAGGCTGGCTTGGGGCACAGAGAGACCAAAAGGCAAGAAGTCTGACTGTCTTTCTTTATTAATTCTTCATGGCTACCTGCTTCAGACCCATTCACCTGGGGGTTAAAATACTGTGCGTGAAGTGGTTTCACAACATGGGGTGATTTTACGACTGGTGCCTGAACAGGGACCAGAACCCTGGAGAACCTGCCCAGGTGGACTTTTACAAGTCAAAGGACTTGTTGAAAAGAAAGATGAAATTGGGAATGCCTTTGTTTTGGGTGACAACAGGGAGTTAACTAACAACTCTCCATGGTGAATATATTTATCATAGTTTCTTTAACTGCTCATCTCTTCTTGGGTATTTAGATTTGGGCTATTGTTCATAGAGCTGTAATACTCATAGAACTGGTCTGTACATGTCTTTTCTGAATAGAGTTTTTAGTCCCTTGGGATAGATACCCCAGTAACAGAAGAGCTGGATTATATGGAAATTCAATTCTGAGTTTGCTGATATGAGTCCATATGGTTTTCAAAACAAGGCTAAAGCAGTGAATGTTTCTGTCAACCATTCTCTTAATTCCACAGCTGACTATCTCTGAGTCAGGCAACTCAAACTTTATAAGGATCTTTTTTTTTTTTTTTTTTACTTTCTAGTTAGGAGATCTCAGGCTTATCATTAAACATTTGCATTATGAAATCAGCCCCAATGTTTATACATGGGAAACAGCTCTCAGTTGGGGAATGTTGCTGCTTCAAAGCCCCTTTGCTGTCAATCTCCCTCAAGCTGAGTTTCCATCTTCTGCTCAGTCAACACCTACTTCTTCCCTGACCTATTATGAGCTAGAACTGGTTCTAATAAATGTGCCATTGAGTGACATCACTGTTGTGTGGGTGCTGGAGAGTAACAATGATACGATCATAGCAGGTATGATCCACTGCACACCTAGGACCACAGTCACAGATGCAATCAATGCATGGTAGCTAAAATACAAAGCAGGGTACATGACGGGAAGGGAACTCTCTGTCTTGGTTCTGACCCAGATCCAAGAGCACACACTCAGGAGGGCCTCTGAGCTCTGCTATGATTACTCCATTTGCCTCTGAATGGTTCTTTTGAACTCCTGCTCATGGAGTTTCTGACCTAGACTTTGTACCCCAATCCCCCAACACCACCTTTTCTCTTATTTCTATAACTAGGTTTCAATTCTGAAATGTTTATTTTATATTATTTTTTACTCTGTTGGTTTTGAACCCACACCGGAAGTGTGCTCAGGCCCTACTCTTGATTATGTACTCAGTGGCCATTCCTGCTGATATTCAGACCCAGATTTGACCCCTGGCACTTCATGTGACCCCCTGAGCCTACCAGGAGGATCCCTGAGCACAGAACCAGGAATAAGTCTGAATACCACCAGGTAAAAATTCAACATCCCCCTCCCACAAAAAAAATGAAGAAATATTATGCATGTCTAACCTTTAGCATAGGGGCCTGAGTGATAGTACAGCAGGGAAGGCTCTTACCTTGCATGCAGCCAACTTGGGTCCAATTCCCAGCATCCCATAAGAGCCCTTGAGCACAAAGCCAGGAATAAGCCCTGAGACCATCAGATATGGCTCCCAAAACAAAATCCCTTACACAATGCCTGTAAGGTCAAAGCACTGAAGATGAGCACCCTCTTTATTGCCATCCTAACCATGGAGGTAGATCTTGACCTCTGTCCCCTGAATCTTGGCATCACCATTTGGACAGTTAAAATAGACCCCTCCAATATGCCAGGCACTGTTCTAAGAACAATATCACACATGTGACCTACCATCCAGGACCTGATGTTCTACTAGGACAAGAGACAAAACAAACTTATAAATTACAAAGATGCCTCTGGGGACCAACAGCATCTTGATGGCACCTGCAGGGAAGGTGACAGAGGGCTGGACAAGAGGCTCAAGAGGAGAAACTTAAACTAAGGAGGTCTGATCGAAGGTATGGAGGCCACCATAAGAGGTCTCAAGGGGACAACAACAGGATGAACTTCAGACACAACATCCCCAGCACTAAGACAGATTAGGAAGGGCCCCAGGGGCTCAGATGAGAGCATGTATGAAGCCCCAGCAAGCTCAACATCCTGGAGAAGATGCAGCAGAAGAAAATGCGGCTGAGACACTGAGCTGGGGCAAGAAAGGTCTCGAGAGAAGCACTTCGGGGAAACTGGGCCAGGCCCCAAGCGTAATGGTTAATAGAAGTTCTGGAACAAAATGTTCCCAGTGGCTGGCAGGAGTCAAAGGCAGCTCCATCTTCACAGCACCCAGCATGGCAGCCCTGCCTAGAACAACATGGCATAGACCTGGCCTAGTTTTGATCCCTTTGTTCCCCCTCCCAGAGCTCCCAATCCCACAGCCAAGGCAGGTTTCTCAGCGTGAAGAAACCAGCTTGTGCTCATCTTGGAATCAAGGAGGAGTGAGGAGGAGAGTCCAGGATGCCAGCCACTCATGGAAGGCTCTGGAGGCCCTGGGGTTGACTCTTGTTCTGTGATGCATGTGTCCAAGCAAACTCAGACAGTTCACCCAACTCACAGTCACAGCCACGTGCTGCCCAGTCTCTCCAGAACTTGCATCAGCATCTTGATGACACCAGGAGGCCCAAAAGTGTGGGAGGAAGACACAACCAGGCTCAGATATTATTGCATGCGCTGAGTGTTGCCTTTGCCCTGTGCTCTCCCGCTGCTGGTGACCTGACCACCAGCCAGGCTGAGAGTTTTCTATTCTGTCACCCTGGCTCCCTGACTGTGAAAGGCAGGAGGGCAAAGCAATAGACAAGTAGGGTGTTTGCCTTGCATGAGGCTGATGAGGGTTCAACCTCCAGCATCTCATCAGGTCCCTTAAGCATCACCAAGACTGATTCCTGAGTGCAGAGCCAGGAGTAAGCCCTGAGCAATATTTGGCCTCCTCCCCCACAAAAATATAACATAAAAAGAGACAAGAAAAAGGGAGAGAGAGAATGAGTGAGAGAGAGAGAGAGAGAGAGAGAGAGAGGAAGAGAGAGAGAGAGGAAGAGGAAGAGAGAGAGTGCTCATACTAGGGGCAGCACAAGCACTGTGCAGAGTGCCAGGCCTGGATCCCAGGATGGAGCAGGCCACACACACACACACACACACACACACACACACACACACACACACACACACACACACACCACTCTCAGCATTTCTACTTCTCCTGCTTCCCCCTGGGAAAGGTCACCAGGCTCTGAAACGATACTGCGAGGTTGAAGGTGGTCCCTTTGAGCAGAGCTCAAAGCAATAAGACTAAATAATTGAAGACTTTATTCACACAGGAAGGAGAACAGGGCCTGAACCGATGACAATTGTAGAACCGTTTTTCCAAATGGGAGAAATAAGAAGCTACAGGATATGAAAGAGGACGGAAGTCATTGTTTTCTGGACTTACCCTCCCTTATGCCAAATAATGCACCGGGGTCCTTAGATTTGTTACTGCGACTACTTCCAATTGCAACCCTTTGAGATGGTTGTTGTGTTCTAGCTACAAATTCAGAGAATGAGGCCGAGACGCCCAATATCCAATGCTGATATGCTGATGCTGCCTCCAATGTAAAGAACCTTTTGATCATCGCCTAATCCCAGCACAGCCTCTCACTAATGCAAAGATCCTGAAGCCCATGGGTGGGTCTCATGATGCAATGTACACAAGCATCCCAGGATCACAGGGCTCAGTAAAATTCCACTGCAAGCAGAAGCTTCTAACAAAAGAGATTCCTTGGGTGAGGCCTTATAGTCTAGTCTAGAAGCAGAGCAAGAGAAAAACCTTTTTGTTTTGTTTTGGGGGCACACCTGGTGATGCTAAGGGCTTACTCCTGACTCTGCACTCAGGAATTGCTCCTGGTGGTGCTCAGGGGACCATATGGGATGCCAGAGATTGAACATGGATCAGTTATGTGCAAGGCAAGTGCCCTCCCTGCTGAACTATTGCTCTGGTCCCAACCCTGGGTCTTTTAAAAATAGTTTGGGGGGCGGAGTTATAGCACAGCAGTAGGGCATTTGCTTTGCATGCAGGATCTAACCCAAGACCTGAGTTCAATTCCCAGTGTTCCATATGGTCCCTTGAGCCAGGAGCGATTTCTGAGTGCATAGCCATCAGTAACCCCTAAGCATCACTGGGTGTGGCCAAAAAAAAAAAAAACCCACAGTGGGAGGGTGTTTGCCTTGCACATAGCCAACCTGGGTTCAGTCCCAGGCATCCTATATGGTCCCCCAAGCTCGCCAGGAGTAACCCTTGAGCATTGCCAGATATGGTCAAAAACGAAATAAAATTTAAAAGGAAACAGTTTCAAAGCCTTGCCTGAAGTTGGGGAGACCAACTGTTCATTCTACAAGATAAGAGAGGAGGGAAAGAAAATGAGAGGGAGGGAGGAAGAAAGTGGGAGAGAGAGGAAATAGGCAGGGAGAGAGAAGGAGGGTGGCAGAGAGTCAGAGAGAGACAGAGAGGGAGAGAGAGGAAGATAGAGGATAAAAAGAGGAAGTGAGAGAAAGAGGGAGGGAAAGAAAGGAAGACAGAGAGGGTGAGAAAGTGGGGAGAAATCAGGATATAAAGGAGTAAAAGTGGGCCTCTCCTTAATCATGAGGAGTGCAGAGGCTGGAGCAATAGTACAGCAAGTAGGGTATTTGTCTTGCATATGACCTACCCAGGTTCTATCCCTGGCATCCTTATGGTCCCCCAGTACCTTCAGGAGTGATTCCTGAGTGCAGAACCAGGAGTAAGTCCTGAACATCCCTGGGTTTGGTCCAAAAATTATACAACAAAACCACAGAGGAGAAGGACAGCTTTCAGGAAGCTCATCATGTGCTAGCCAAAAATCCCAGAGGAGCAGGCAACCCTGTGGAGGAAGAGCCATTGGAAAGGGCTTGTTAGCCACACCACATTTTCACAGTCCCCTGTTCCCTCTCACAGCTGCAGCCCTGTGCTGGCTTGTGACCCAGGGACCCCCTGACCACTGTTGATAAGCAGGTCTTGACTGCTCCGGGCCCTTCTCTACCACATCTGCCCAAACAGGGCATGAAAAGCCCTGCCTATGAGACACAGTTCTGGTTCTCTTTTAGGCTCAGGCTCCTGAAATTTTTTTCTCCACCCATTTCTCCACCACCCTGTAGTTTGAAGAAGGTTCTTTCCTGCCCACAAATCTGGGCTCTTTATCTCTACTCTTGAGTGGGCTGCTGATCACCAAGTCACAGTCCATAGTACACACACACACACACACACACACACACACACACACACACACACACACACACACACTCACACACACACACACATGCTCCCCCGCAGAACCATGCACTAGAGGAAGCAAGTCATTTATAGCACAGAGTTGGTTCTCCCTGAAATATCCCTTTGCATATTATATCCCATCTGCCTCTCAGGCATTCCCTGTGGCCCCGTAGCTCCTGATAGCCCCTATGAATTCAGTACTGCAGCATGAGGCCACCCCTCAGCTAGGCCACCCTGGCCTCCTACTCTCTGTCCTTTGCAGTTCCATTCTGTGCTATATGTCCAGGCTAGCGCCCACAACCCAGGGAGGGTGCATGGGTGTGATTTTCCTTACTTGGATGTTTGCTTCTCTATTTAGAGTAGTTTGAGGTTCACAACAAAACTGGGGGTGAGAAAGCACAAAGACTTCCCCGACTTCGTGCATGCAGTCTTCCTTGGTATCAGCAACCCTCCCAAAGGGATCCATTCATAACCATCCAAAATCTGCACTGATGGAGAACCAACCATCTGACAGGCCTACAGTCTGCATCGGAGTTCGCTCTCAGCATCATGCATTCTGGGAACAAACACAGTCACCACAATAGAATCGTGTGGAGTGTTTCCACCGCTCTAAAATGTCTCTAAAGAAGACAAGTCAAGTCTCTGTTCTGCCAAAGTAATGCCTGCTGCACACATCACCCACAACCATCCCTTTGCCTATGACCCTGCTTCACCACTCCTCAACGACCTTCTGCAGAGACACCAACCAGACCAAAATTCCAGGAATGCTGGTATTTGGACTGATATCACAGGGACTGTTTTACCCACATTCTCATACTTCCAAGGAGATCTGGTAGCTGAAACCACTCCCCACAAAGGCAGCAGTATCAGCAATAGAGCTTGCAAATCCTGGACCTTGTAGCTGCAACTTTTTGTTTTATTCTGCCATCCCATCATAACACACCAATGTGTAGCTCAAGTCACCTAATGTTTAGAAGGAAACGAAGTAGCAGAGTGGCCAACTAGCAACAAGAGCTTATTAAACCTTCTGACAAAGACTTAATGACCTCACTGGAGACACAATAATGTTAACCAATTTGCTTGTCGCTGTATTTCTTTTTATTATTCTTATTCTCCTTTTTTTAAAAAGTAATTTTGCTTCCACTTATCTGGAAACAAATGCATTAAGATCATCATGTCAACTATGTGAAACATACTCTTTAAAAAATAGAGTGAATTAAAGGGGCTGGAGCAATAACATAGTGGTAAGGCATTTTTGTTTTGCATGCAACCAACACAGGATGGATGATGGTTCAAATCCCAGCATCCCGTTTGGTCCCTTGTGCCTGCCAGGGGCGATTTCTGAGCACAGAGCCAGGAGTAACCCCTGAGCGCTGCCGGGTATGACGCACACCCCAAGGGAAAAAAAAAGTGAATTAAAATAATAAAATTCCTCCTCTGATTTCTGCCTATTCTGGCATTGCTTCTCACTCATCCCTGGCAAGCACCTACTTCTTCACTTCAGAGGCCAGCACTTCCTGCCATACTGGACTTTAAAGTTTACTTTCAGAATGTGTCACGTGGCCCAGTACACGAGGAGGGTATATTCTTCAGTGAAGGGTGGACTTAATGTCTGTGTATTTGGGGTTCTGAAGCCTGGCGTCCTGGCTAAAGCTCTCGGGCTAGGAGATGGCACCAAGGGGTAAAGTCATGCTTCAGCTGACAGAAATACCACCTGTTAATTTGTTTTGACATCAGCAATACCACCTGTAGCCCTCATGGCTCCCTAGCATCACCTGGCCCAATCTCAGAACAGTTGAACATGCACTGGAGAACAGTGTCACTGGGAAAGGTCCCCAAATTCTGTGCACCCTTAGGGAGAGGCCTCACCTGCACCTCAATAAAAAGTAATTACAACTAAGCTCTAAAAGAAGATCCAGGGGCCAGAGAGATAGCATGGAGGCAAGGACATTTGCCTTACATGCAGAAGGATGGTGGTTCGAATCCGGCATCCCATATGGTCCCCCGAGCCTGCCAGGAGCGATTTCTGGGTGTAGAGCCAGGAGTAACCCCTGAGTGCTGCTGGGTGTGACCCAAAAACCAAATTAAATAAATAAATAAATAAATAAATAAATAAATAAATAAATAAATAAATAAATAAATAAATAAAAGAAGATCCACACTGGAGCCTAAATGATAGCACAGTGGGGAGGGCATTTGCCTTGCATGTAGCTGACGATCTCTGGCATCCCATATGGTCCCCCCCCCTTGAGCCTATCAGAAGAAATTTCTGAATGTAGAGCCAGGAGTAATCCTTGAGCACCCATCCTCAGTATCCCATAGTGTCCCCTGAGCACCGAAGGGAGTGTTTCTGAAGCGTAGAACCATGCAGGACCCATGAGTAATACCAAGTGTGGTCCCAAAATCAAAGAAGAAGAAGAAAATCACCTTGTGCAGTTTTGAAACTCAATTGATTCATCTCCAAGCCTCAGGACTTTTCCTCTGATGGGGTTGATTACTATGGAATAAAAACCCAAACTTCTTACCCCCCTGTAGTGTTACAGCCCTTAGGATGGGCTTGGATGGTGGATGGAGGCCTTTGTTCTTAGACCCCGGCCACGTGGCTCCATCCCCCATTAACCATCGGGTCTGGGTCCAGGAAATCGACGGGTATTGAACTCACTCACAGGCAGGCTTCCAGAGAGATAACATCTTTATTTAGCCCTAGCCAACAGATGTGGCTGCTAACCATTTACGCATTTAGCCCTGCATTCTCGCTTCTCCCTCAGCCATAGCTCTCCATCCAGGTAAATGCCAATTCCTCTCCATCCTGGCCAAAGACCAAAAGACCCTAATTCCTTGGCTCAAAGGCCTTATCTAACCTTCCCAAGACCCCTCCCAGGAATGGGAGGTAGATACACCTAAATCCAGGGTGGAGTCACACACACCCTTTTTTTTTTTTTTCCTCTTCTTTTTTCTTCTCCTCCAAACAACTACATAACTGAACCATCTTGTCCTGCCTCACAAATTGAGGGGGAAATAATGGATAGTACCAAGACCAAACAGGTGTATGAACATTGAGCAGAAATAAAAAATGATCATACTTAAACACCAAATTCAAAGCCAACAACAACTCAATCGAAACCCAATCTGCAGCAAGCTAGACACAGAGGGGACCACTTATACTAGCAGCGAGGGGTCAAAGGAGGGGCATATGGGATGCATGCTGGGAACAGGGGTAGAAAGAGGACAACACTGGTGGTGGGAATGCCCCTAATTCAATATCACTGTGTACTTAAAATATTACTGTGAAAGATTTGTAATTTACTTTGGTCAAAATAAAAATTATTTAATTTGCCTCCCTTCCTCTCCTCTCTCTCTTCCCCTCCTTTTCCCTCTTTCCTCCTCCCCTTCTCTCTCCTTTCCTCTCCTCTCCCCTCCTCTTCCTCTCCCTTCCTCTCTGCCCGTGTCCCGGGGGTCCCTTTCTCCCTGCCCCTCGTGACACCTCTACCCGAAAAAAAAAAAAAACTAATTAGAAAATGGACAGCATTCCTGAAATGTTCCTGCAACCCTGCATGTCCCATCTCCTTCTTCAGATGTCACTCAGAGTCCTAGGAACCCAATCACTTGTTCTCCCCCCCCCCCTTTTTTTTAACCTGACACAGCTGTTACAGCCCCAAGCCCTGAGTTCGAACTTTGCACAGGAAATGCTGCTAGGGCAGGGCTGGGGTTGGATGGCTTCATAGAGCACTAGACAAGCTGAGCTTCCAGGAGGGAAAGATCTTTCCTGCCTGGCCTCAGAGTCCAGCTCCCTCCCTCCCTCCTGAATCTGTTCTGGCCCAATCAGCACCAGGCACTGACATTAATTGCTCCCTAATTGTTTCAACTGCACTATTTTTATCTGCCCAGTGCCCGGCTCTCTCTTTGCACAAAGGGTCTGGTTTTGGATTTCACTTTGCCCCTGGGCCCCAACAGTGGCAATCCAAACTTGCTGACCAATTCTGCTCTGAGCACCAACCAGTTCCCTGGCTGTTCAAGAGAGGGGTCTCTCTAAAAGTGTGGCTGTGTCTACCCCACTAATTCCCCATCTTGCTCACTGTCTAGCCCACCCCCCTGCTGCTCCTGCCCAAAGCTCTCTGAGCCTCTCTCCAAAAGAGAAAATGGCATTCTCACCCCATCAGCCTACCCTTGCCCCTCTGGTTCTTTCTCTCTCTCCCTTCCTTCTCCCTCACACTCCCTCGCTCTCCCCCCACTGTCTGCCTTTCCCCCTTCCCCCAGTTGTCCTTTTGCATAAGGGCTCTTAGCAAGAAAAGAACGTTATTTTTATCGGCTGCCTTCATCTATTTTTAGCTTTCCACACAACTTATTAAATACTTCTGGGACCTGCTGGGGTGAATGAAGCCTTGGCTTTGATTGAATTTCTGGGTTTTTTATTTCTGTGTTATAATCTCAATAGACAATGAAAAAAAAAAAAGGAATCTGGGGAAAAGATGGAGTGGAGACCGGGTCAAATGGGAAAGGAACGTTTTCTTTCTACAAACGGGGTCAGGAACACCCAGCAGTAACTGCAGGATATGGAAGAGCTGGGACTTGGTGTCCCCTGGCTCCCCACTCATTCTTTGGTTTCAGAAACAAAAACAGCCAGGAAGTGGGGACAGCTTGGAGCTTGGCTTCAAACAATGTTTCTTGGAGTTGTGAGAATTCTCAAAGATGTCCTGGAAACTGCTAATCTGGCTCTCTAGGAAATTCTGGCGCTGCCCTGCACCTCCAGAGCAAATAATCAAAGGGTTTGCTATATCAGATGGGACAGTGGAAAGGGCAGCATGATTTTTTTAATTAACTTTATTTAAACACCGTGATTATAAATATGATTGTAGTTGTATGATTTCAGTCATGTAAAGAGCACCCCCCTTCACCAGTGCAACATTCCCACCACCAATGTCCCAAATCTCCCTCCTCCCCACCCCACCCACACCTGTACTCGAGACAGGCTTTCTACTTCCCTCATTCATTCGCATTGTTTGGATAGTTCTCAATGTAGTTATTTCTCTCACTGCACTCATCACTCTTTGTGGTGAGCTTCATGTCATGAGCTGTACCTGCCAGTCCTCACCTCTTTTGTCTCTGAGAATTATTGCAAAAATGTCTTTCATTTTTCTTAAAACCCATAGATGAGTGAGACCATTCTGCGTCTATCTCTCTCCCTCTGGCTTATTTTACTCAGCATAATAGATTCCATGTACATCCATGTATAGGAAAATTTCATGACTTCATCTCTCCTGACGGCTGCATAATATTCCATTGTGTCTATGTACCACAGTTTCTTTAGCCACTCGTCTGTTGAAGGGCATCTTGGTTGTTTCCAGAGTCTGGCTATAGTAAATAGCACTGCAATTAATATAGGTGTAAGGAAGGGGGTTTTGTATTGTATTTTTGTGTTCCTCGGGTATATCCCTAGGAGTGGTATAGCTGGATCATATGGGAGCTAAATTTCCAGTTTTTGGAGGAATCTCCATATCACTTTCCATAGAGGTTGGACTAGATGGCATTCCCACCAGCAGTGAACAAGAGTTCCTTTCTCTCCACATCCTTGCCAGCACTGCTTGTGCTCATGCTTTGTGATGTGTGCCAATCTCTGTGGCGTGAGGTGGTACCTCATAGTTGTTTTGATTTACATCTCCAGGGCAGGTTGATTTTGTCCCACCTCTCTCTCCTGGGTGGCTACTTTGGTGCCTGGGAATCCATTGAGTTACAGTCAGGGACAGGCATGATTATTGTATTATACCAATTAATTCAACTACATTTATTTGTTACCTAAACTGGTGACTCAGAACTTCAGGGTCTGGGCTTTGCTACAAGTGAAGTAGGTTTGAATCACAGGTAGAGCATTTCCTATACAAATTGTAGGCAGGTTAGCCAAAGGCTGAGCTTTCTGTGTCCAGAGACAAAAGCATAATAGAAGGTATCCTGAGAGTAGCTGAGGCAGCAGGAACCCAGGGTGAATGGCCCTGGGATGAAAAAACATTCTCAATGACAAGATTAAAGGCCAGTGCACCCAGAAGGTCCCAAGAGATAGGACAGAGCTGGCCTTGCACAGGGCCAGTCCAGGCTCAATCCCTGGTATTGTACATGGACCCCTAACCCCCATCAAGAATGATCACCAATAATGATCATCATTCATCATTCATCAGAAGTAAGTCTGAGCATGGCCAGGTGAGACCCCCCAAAAACAAACAACCCAAAGGCAGCTCATCTTGTCCCATCCTCGTGCCCACCTAGCCCTGGAAGAACCCAACAAAGCAGCTAAAATTGGGACTGAACATGTAAGCTTGGGCTGAGGTTCAGTTGGTTGTAGGGCTTTAGGAAGAACAAGTGCTGTGGTCGGTGATGAGAACACAGACTTCTCTGTGAATGTGGTTCATCCCTGCAAGCTAAACCCACATGAAATTGCACATTCCCTGCTTGCCGGTCACTCGAGATCCAAGGCACTTATCAGACCTACAGAGTCAGGGAAAGTGAACTCCCCTTCCCAGGTTTCTAAGATGCCACCAAGAGCTGCCCTGGGACCAGTCATTCAATGTGCTGAAGGGAACATCTGTACTCAGTGTGGTAATAAAAACACCAGAAGAAGCAGCATTTAAGTCACCTCAGCTGAGATAGGGGTGTGTGTGTGTGTGTGTGTGTGTGTGTGTGTGTGTGTGTGTGTGTGTGAAAAGCAATAGCAGAGAAGGGGGTTCGAGGAGAGGGGGCGCTGCCTTACTGAGACACTCTGCAAGTAGTGACTGGTATTGGGCATCTTCACCCCTTCTTAAAGCTAAATTGCCCCTCTCCCCTGTCCATCTAAACACGGCCTTTTGCACAGGGGCTAATCTGAGTCCTCCAGATGACACTGGCTGGCCTGCTGCACTGGCCGGAAGTGGCAGGAAGTGCCCAAGGCCCTGGCAAAGCTGCTTCTGCTTCCTGCTAACCTGGCCCTACTCAGGTGTCAAATGTCTGTTTTCCCAAAGGCTGCAGTCAGTGCCTTTCTGCCAGGCAGAACAGCCACTGCAAACACACACAAGTGCAAGTTCCTAATCACGGACAGTAATCAGCCCTTTATGTTCCTTCCTCTGAGCCCAAGTAATTAAATGAACTAATCATTCCAGGCTGAAGGCACATGGGCCTGAGGGGGTCAGAAAAGCCCCCATTAAACCAGGCTGTTGGGACCTGACTTCTGAACAAGAAGGGGCTCCATTTTGTAAAAGCCACAAGGCAGGCTTCTTAGGTTCTGAGCAGGGAGCGACACCATTTTGTGAGAACCACATGGTATAAGCCACACAGTAGGTCTTCACAATTCTATTTCCATAGATCCCGCCCCAAGCTACCTGGCCATACCAAGAAGCCTATCAGAGTAGGACAAGGGAGCAATAGGAAGGTACCCCGAGATAGTAACCCATCATTTTAAAGATCATCAGAAAGCTGGGACCTCCCTATATCCTTTCCCTCAGCTCAGGGTCCCAGTATAAGACAGGAACTGCTGGACCCCAGCATACTGGCTTAATAAATTCCACTGTTTGACTTGCATTACCATGTGTTTTTTGTCTTTCCATTTGGGAAGGTGGTCTCGGATTCTAACAAGATCAGACTCAAACCACAGAAGATGCTGAAAATCTTGATACATCAGAGTGACTAAACTAAGGGATTAGACAGCTCTGACAATTCTTTCTGCAAAGTGCCTTCCTCTGTCCATTACCTTTCCAACTATACAAGCAGAACCATGAGGGCCATCTCGGAATCAGTGCTGGGGAGCCACCTACAAACACTTTTGAGAATAATTCCTAGTCTTTGCTAGCACTTTCTCTCTCAGGCAGGAAGGGTGGTCAACCTTGGGCAGAAGCATGCAGGCCTTAGACATACATCCTTTCTTTGGGTAACTGAATGAGGTTCTGTGATTCACGACGATGGTTTCCCATGCGATTTATTCCATACCCCTTGCCAGTGTATCCAGACCTTATAGAATTCCCCAAATCAGTTGGGTGGGTCAGTTCTCCCCCTTGTGTGATGACCTTTGGCCCTGTGTGCATCTGTGAGTCCCACACATGAGAGCAATCATTCTGTTTATATCCCTCTCCTTCTTACTGACTTCACTCAGCATGAGCTCCTCTCCTTCTATCCGTGTTGCTGCAAACAGCATGATTTTGTTCTTTCTTAGAGCTTCATGTATCCCACTGTACAGACACCTCTTGACCCTGTTTCATCCATAACTGGGCATTTGGGTTGCCTCCATATCTTGGCTATTGTACTAAGTGCTGTGCTGATTATAGGTATGTATATATTCTTTCAAATGAATGTTACACACACAGTCTCAATGTTCCTTGTAACCACCCCACCCAGCAGCTTAGGCGACATCCCTGGGAGTCACCCTGATTGTGAATAGCTGCTCAGAGCGTGAATCCCATCATCAGATTTAGAAAACCACAGCTTCGGGCCCGGAGAGATAGCACAGCAGAGTTTGCCTTGCAAGCAGCCGATCCAGGACCTAAGGTGGTTGGTTCGAATCCCAGTGTCCCATATGGTCCCCCGTGCCTGCCAGGAGCTATTTCTGAGCAGACAGCCAGGAGTAACCCCTGAGCACTGCCGGGTGTGACCCAAAAACCAAAAAAAAAAAAAAAAAAAGAAAACCACAGCTTCTTTCCCATTCCTGCCCCCCATGCAAACTCTTGCATTCCTTGTTTAGTTCCTCTCTGCTGGTTCCACCTGATACTTTCCCTCCTCCCTGCATCCCTCCCTGTCTTTCTACACCCCATTAAAACACATTTTCCTCTGTAGCATCTCTCCTTGGTGATGTCTGTGAACCTAAGCATGCTGGCTTCCCAATATCATTCTCCTTACTGTTAATGTCATTATTTCATTGGATCCTTCTAGAGAGAATCCAGTACCCTCAAATCTCACCAGAGATCACCTACTTGCTCTGCTCACCCTGTGAGTTTTCCTGAGCAACTGTGCTGGTGGGAGTTTGCATGATTACGGGAGCAAAGCCTAAGGATACAGAGCACCTCAAGATTACTTCAGAACTGGGTGGCAAAGGAGAGAGTTTGAACAGCAAAAACAGGGTAGTAATGTGACCAAGACTGGATGTAAATGATTAGAATGGTGCTGGCTTGATTTGGGCAGAGCAGAGACGCTGGGGGCAAACGCAAGAGACTTCTCATAGGGCGCTCTCAGCTTCGCCTTCCCCTTTTGCCCTCAACCCAAAAGCCTTTCTGTCACAAGGGCAGCTTTGGTGGCAATGAGTTAGCTGCAGGTGGTAGCTAAGCCATAATTTGTTTTATTTACCCTAAGAAGGCAGGAAGGAGGCCTGCTCTGCGATTCTTCCATAAAATCAATAGCAAGAGGATGTTGATGCTACATTAATACACGCAGGAACCAACTTCCAAGACTGCAGATTAGGTATGACAGGCTTCAGCCCACAAAGAACACCTTTCTCTTCTCTCTCTCTCACTTCTCTCTCTTCTCTCTCTCTTTCTCTCTCTCTTCTCTCTCTCTCCTCTCTCTTTCTCTCTCTCTCTCTCTCTCTCTCTCACACACACACACACACACACACACACACACACACACACACACACGAGAAAGTGGGAGCAGGTGGACAGTGGTTCATTGTTACAAGGCCCCATAGAGTGAGATAATGGCCCAAACTAGATGTTGCATGACGGAGGCAGCCAGCACTGGGCAGCCCCTTTTGGAGGCAGCAGCTGCTATTGCTCCAGCCCCCACACACCCCAGGCTCTGCAGTAGACAGCACCTCCCAGACTCCCCAGTCTGAAACATGCTTCAATTCCTCCTGCATTCTGGGGTTGCCTCTACCTTGAAGATTTAATTAAAAAAATAATTATCATCAATCTCCCAAATTTTCTCTACCACAAAAAAGCCAGCACTCTGGTGTTATCCTAGAGAGTCTACTTGGCCCTTGGGTAGTGTCTCTGCCAAGTTCTCATCTCTCTTTACTGAACTTCCCCTAAATACAAAGCTCCAGCCCCAGACATCCCAGGTCATGGTCATGGTCTTTTCTCCCCAGCGGATCACCAAAGAGAGATTCCAGCAAAGAAAAAACAGCCTATGACTGAAGACTGAATATTAAGTGACCCCTCTTAGTTTGGGGTCACACCTGGTAGTGCAGCCGTTAGTCCTGACTCTTCACTCATGGACCTTTCCTGGTGGCACTTGGGGTGACCATATGTGGTGCCAGAGATCGAGCTCAGATCATCCATGTGCAAGGCAAGTATACATACTGCCCTATCTCTCCTGCTCTATCCTTGGCATCATACCAGAATAATGCCACCAATGGTCTTTCTCATGTCCTTAGTTCTCAACCACTAGCTACCATGCTGAGGAGCCTTTTCCTCCCTTCCTTGTTAGATAATAGCCCCCCAATTTCCAGGTTCTTTTAAGCAGGAGTTTCACTACCTCCTACCCCCTTTTAGTAATACCCATAGGCCTGAGGAACAACTTAGAAACCCAAGGGGACCAGCAAGGTGCTCAACCAAACCGGAGGCACTAACCAAAATCTAGATTCCAATGGATTCTAATTAAACGGAATTTAAAACTGAAATTTTTGGGGTCACTTTAGCTGCATCTCAAGTGCTTCACAGTTACACTGGGACCTCTGCAGCCTTCTACTCTTGCAAAGCCGATAACAGGCAGTCCCTGTGGGCAGACCTGTCCAAGTGACCAGAATGGTCTCTCCCTGAAGAGTCTGTCACCAAACCCAACTAGTCCTTTGTCCTACCTCCCATGCTTATATTTACTGAATGCTTTCTTTTGCAAATCAAAAATTTTTAATAATTTTAATTGAATCATAGCGAAATACAATTACAAAGTTGTTCATGATTGAGTTAACAGTCATACAATACCCATCCCTTTACCAGTGCATATTTCCTGTCACCAATGTCCCCGGTTACCCTCCAGCCTTCTCTGTTGCCCCTCACTGCTGCCTGCCTTTGTGGCAGACATTTATATTCTGTCTCTCTCCCTTCCCCCCCCCCTTTTAGACACTGGTTTGCAATACTGTTTTGAACAGTTCTCATGCATACCGTGTATTGAGTATTGAGTGCTTTCTGCCGTGTAAGGCCCTGTGCATGTATGGCCTCAAGTTATCACACTTGAAAGCAAGTGGGGAATTACCTGGTAGCAATTCTGAGCCTCAAGTCACACAGCCAATGCAGATGGCTATATGCTTCCTTTGTGGAAATGCAGAGAGAGGCATAGTGCCAGGAAAGCCAGTAATATCAGCAGGGTACAAAGGGCATGTGTGTGTGTGTGTGTGTGTGTGAGAGAGAGAGAGAGAGAGAGAGAGAGAGAGAGAGAGAGAGAGAGAGAGAGAGAGAGAGAGAGAGAGAGAGAGAGAGAGAGAGAGAGAGAGAGAGAGAGAGAGAGAGAGAGAAGGGCTCTGTCAACTTTCTCTGCTTTTGTTTATTATGCTTTTGTTTTAGTTGGGGCTATACCTGGCTGTGCTCAGGGCTTACTCTTGGCTCTATGCTCAGAGATCACTTTGAAAGGGGTGGGGGGCACTCAAAGGACCATACAAGGGGTGCTGGGCATCAAATCTGGGTTGGTTGTTTGCAAGGCAAGCATCCTCTCCATTGTACTATTCAGGCAGCAGGCCAGGTAGAACTGTAGAGAGGGCTAAGACAGGCCCTTCTTGAGGAGAAAGACAGGAGGATAAAAGCTCCAGTCCCTTCCACACCAGCTGCTCCCAATGCTTCCTCCTGCTCTCACGCCCCAAGAAGCCTGCCAGGTTCCCGCTTCCCTTCCCTGTGGGAAAACCTGCTTCTCTGGATTGAACCTGGAATTGACCCATCAGCATCAGATCCCAAGGGGACCCCTGCGTTCGGTGATGGTGCCATCTGCTGGCTTTATATAAAACTGCACCCGCTAGTAGGCTCTCCAATGTAGGGCCAAATTCTCAAAAAGCTTTCTTCTGCCTTTTTTTTTTTTAATATATAAAATCTTTATTTAAGCACCATGATTATCAAGCATGATTGTAGTTGGGTTTCAGTCATAAACAGAATACACCCCCTTCACCAGTGCAACATTCCCACCACCAATGCCCCCCTCCTCCTCCACCCCTGCCTGTGAGTATTCTGCCTGGACTGGCCCTGGATTAGAGATGCAATTTCTCCCCTCCAAACTCAAAATGCAAAATAGGTTCCAGGTGCCTATGTGGTTGGGTTTTATCTTTAGAGGGGGCCATACCCGGCGGTTCACAGGAGTTACTCCTGGCTCTGCACTCAGAAATTACTCCTAGCAGCCTTTGGGGACCATATGGGATGCCGGGAACCAAACCCAGGTTGTCAATGTGCAAGGCAATTGCCCTCTCCACTGTATTATAGTTCAGCCCCCAAGTGGCTGAGTTTTCACAAGCCCCACATCCCAGCACTCCTAAAGCTCTAAGAGTTATTGCTTTAAGAGATCCAGCTCTACCACTGAGTCACCCTAAAGTCGACATTAATGGGCCCCTCTGGAGAAACATGACCCACACACAGTATGGAGAACAGAGAACTGCTAAAGTCTCACATCTATAGGAAGAAGCATCATGATTTCCCTGATCATACACACCAGGAATATAGAACAGCCTCCCAAGGTCCTGTCACCACTAGAAGCTCCATCTTGGTATTCAGAATTGATTTTCAGACAGACAGATAGCATAGTGATAGGGCTATGTAAGCATTGTATGCAGCAGATTCAGGACGAACAATGGTTCAATTCCCGGCACCCCATATGGTCCCCCAAGCCTGCCAGGAATGATTTCTGAGTGCAGAGCCAGGAGTAACCCCTGAGCGCCGTTGGGTGTGATCCAAAAACCAAAAAAGAATTGATTCTCCTCCCTTTCTTTTGCTGCCCTTTCGTTATGATGAATGTGAGGGTCACACGTTCAATTGTGGGGTTTATCTGGTCACACTCCTGGACCACTCAGACGCGGGGTGCTGTTGGGTTAGTTGTTTCCTAGTTTGTTTTGTTGTTGTTTGCTTGGTCTTGGGGAGTTACTCCTGACTGTGTACTCAGAAATCACTCCTGGCTGTGCTTGGAGCATCTTGTATAGGATGCTTGGGATTGAACACAGGTCAGCCTCATGGAAGGCAAATGCATTCCTTGCTGTGCTGTTATAGTTCCAGCCCTGTCTCCTGGTTTGTTAAGTAGTACTTTCAAGACAATGAACCCTTCCTGATCCGGGGCATCCTGGGTGCTCATGGGCCATCAGAAGCACTCCCACTCCTATTTTCCATCCCTCTGTGTCCCTTTCCATCTTTGCCCACAGCTCGCAAAGAGCAGGAGATATGGAATGAAGCCCTCAGAGAGCGAGCTCTAAACCGCTGGTCTTAGTCTCTGTCTTTCTGACTCTTCTCAAGAATCTTAGGGATGAATCTTAGAATCTTAAAGGCAGTCAGTGAAAGTCGGTTGGATGAATGGAGAGCAGTTTTGGTGTGTGGATCGATACTTTTTGAGTCCAAAGTCGTTTCAATGCCTTTACTGACTCTGGAACTTCTCAGTTGACTAATCTGGTTTTTATTTCTCCAGGAGCATCTTTGGTTTCCACTTCTGGGCTCGGAGCACCTGGGGAGGACAGTACAAAATGTTATTGTCCGGGCTGAATCCTATTGAGCCCATTTTATTTTTAGCACTGTTTACTGTGCTTGGAAAGGAAGCAAAACAGAGAAGCTCTGAGGCCTTAAAAAGTTAGTTTTCCAAAAAAAAAAGTTAGTTTTCAGAGTCCACCTGATGGGTCTCTCAAAATTTCAAAACACAGGAAGAAGCCACTTGTCCCAGGGACTCTCTGGAATAATGAGTTGGTATCTCAGAATCCATGGAGGGTTTTTGCTGTTGCTCTTAGTCAATTTGCATCATTATTTCTGGGAGCTATTGGCTGTGTCTGCCTGACTTAAGGATTCAGAGGTTTGGGATTTAGTTGTTTTTTTTTTTTTCTTTATCCTCCTCTTCCTCCTCCTCATCTCCCTCCTCCACCATCAGGACTGAAAAACAGATGAAATGGATTTACACTTTTTCTCCTAGAAAACGATCAGTAATTTGTGGCCATTGTTCAAAAGAGATGAATGCCTGACAGACTTAATGTTCCTTGATCTCTGACCTTGCTGGGGGACCTGTCTGTAAGGGGGCACAGACTGGGCTGGCCCAGGGAGAAGATGCCCCTGGCCCCTGTGATTTTTCTGCACATGAGAGTCTAGGTGACCATCAATCAACTCTTCAGATTGTCAAAGGAACAAATAGAATAGGCAAAAATTCTATTGGGAAGTCCGGGGCTCATGTGAACATCAGCAACAGATAAGGGCAGTTTAGGATCACTAACTTCTTCCCCCAAAAAACATCTCATTCAGTTCTCTTGCCAATCTCCCTTCCTGCCTCCCCCAATTTTGAGTTCTGAACCCTCCTTCTTCCTTGGCTGCAACAAATAATACCAAGAGTTCTTCCTTGTTCAGGAAGTTCCAAATACTGTATCCTCTCTTTTAGAGCATTTCTCCCGACCTGAGAGAAAAAACACTTCCTTTCTATTTTACTTCGTGGGAGGAGAGTGTGAGCAGCTGAAGAGGAGGGTTGACTGCAGACAGGAAGAAAAATGGTTCCCTCCTCAACTTGACACTAATCTAAACTTTTCCGTTGGCCTTTCAAACTTTTTTCTAAATTATCTAATTTCCTAATTTGGTGCCACTCCGTGTAAACAATTCTATTTCCAGTTCTCCCTCATTGTGGAATCTGGCCTCAAGTCAGGAATCTCCCTTGAAGGACCTGTGTGAGTTCTGAGCCCTGCCCCCCATGATGCCATTTCCTTTCTCTCTGCACCCCTGGATCCTGGACTCTCAATTAACACAGTCCTCACAAGATTTGCTGTCCACCAACCCGAGTGGTCTAAGAGTGTGTTTAGGTAGGGAAACAGGAAGTTCTCAACAACTGGATAGTACCCTATCTCTGGGGTGTGTGTGTGTGAGGGAGACCAGGCAGGGCCAGAGGTTGAACCCTGAGACTTGTACATGCTATCTAGGCCTGAGTTCCCCCACCAGAGTATTCTCCACAGCCCAGTCATCTTTCCAGTCATTATCATTCCCCTCACATACTTGTCTTTCTATTAAGAAACAAACTTACACATATTTAAAAGAAGAGTGACTAGCATGATGGCCTCCCAAAGGACAAAAAGTATGTAGCCTATTTTATGGGATTTCTACATTGGTCCCTGAAACAAAGCTCAGATGGTGAAAGGCTCCTGAGTATCAATAGGTACAATCCTGGAAGAGGCCCCTAGAGCACTGCTGGGGTGGTCCAGGGGGATCCCCAGCCCTGCATACCTGAGCAACAGCTCATTTATGCACCTTCACACATAAATGCCAGCCCAGTTGGCCACCTGGGCCTTCTAAGTACCACTTAGGAGTTCCAATATTAATAGGTTTCATTGAAAAAAATAATTAAAAAATATAAAAAAGGTTTCATTGCTATTAACTAACTGCAAGCTTTGGAGAAAACTTGAAAGTAGGTATATTTCTATACCTATTATTATATTAAGCATATTCGCAGGATAATCCTGTTAGAATGATAAAGCCAAGGTAGGGCAGTGCCTAGTGGCTTAGTGGTCAACAGAGCTAAGACCAAACACTGGCACCAGTGGTCCTAGCATTGCTGGGTAAATAAAGCTCTGGAGATGCCCAGATATCACTGATAGCGCTAGTGGTCCTCAGCACCACAGCCTGAGCCACAAAGTAGGCTCAGACCCTACTCGATCACTCAACCTGGCCCCCTGAGCACTGCTCCCTATAAAATCAAGGTAGTTCACTTGATATATTCGTTATTTATCCATTGATTCTACCATCCATGTAACCTGCAAAAAGCATTGGCTGGTAGCATAAACTCAATCTACAGGGTGGTTCCTACCCATTAAAATCCGTTTGGAAACACAACCCACTAGTCAAAAGTGACCTACAGCTTCGGAAGAGAAATCTCTGCAAGGTTGGAGGCTAAGAAAAACTAAGGCTACAGAAGACCTTCACAATGAATGGACCAACCAAGAAATAAAATGGCCTTCAGTCACTGTCACTACAGTCAAAGGTTTCCTGCACTTGATAACAGCCTGCCCCTGCCTGAGAGGAGAAACAGACAATGAAAATGTCAAAAGAACTGCTTTGGTAAATCTATCAAATAAATAGCAAAGGGTCTAGATTTTTCTTTGCCAACCTGCCCGAGATAAATCCAAAAGGCCACTCAAATGCGGGGTCCTGAAGCCCCCCCAGGGGGGACCCGGCCAGCAGGAATTAGCTGGGAAGGCTTCTCAGACAACCGCACTCCTATTTTGCTGAGTAGAAGAGCAACCACACCTGTAAAAAATCTGAGAGAGGTTAATAATAAAGACCTAAGGCAATATCTCACTGCTCAAAGGCAATTTTATTTGACTACAGCTCCTTCTTATATAGTGAAGGAGAAGGGGGCAGTACAAAGGTGATGTCAGTCATACTTTTGGCGCGAAGGCCCATACAAGGCAAGGATATATTTCAGGCTTTAAGGAACAAAGAAAGTGAAGCATTCTCTAAATAAGGAAGTGGGCAGTGGGCTAGGGGGGCTGGATGACCTTCAAGCTATGATGAACGTGCTGTTTCCATGGAAATTTCTAGTGTCCTTCTAGCTGCATTCCTAATTGCTTGACTATTAGGAGGTGGTGCAAGATGTGCTTGCCTCAGTGATCTTGAACAGACAATGTAGCATACACTTATTGATAACAGCCTAGTTCACTCCGGAATGTGGTCTTAAGGAGTGAGGCCTAGTTTCTGATAACGGTACCAGGCAGCTTTTGCTCTCCTCCGGGCTAGGGCTAATTATAACCTACAGCTGCACATTCCTTTCTCTTTAGCTCAAAAACTTACAGCAAGACTGCAAAATAGCTTTTAGGTGAAAAGCTGGAATATGGCAGAAAGAACAGCAAAATGGCCTCAAACAAGTCACAGTCCCCAACACTCAAAAACTATTATTCATCTTCAAATCAGCAGACATTAAAGATGCCAAACACAAGGTGAGGGGGCTCTGCTTTTACTAGGAAAACAGACTCAGGATGATCTCAGACACCGGTCTCTGATACTGGTGCTGATAGGTGCTACGCTGCCAGTTCTCATTGACTAGAAACTCCAATTTACAAGCCCCAACCTGCAAAGAGACTTAAAAACCATTTCTGGGGCCAGAGAGATAGCGTGGAGGTAGGGTGTTTGCCTTGCATGCAGAATGACAGTGGTTCGAATCCTGGCATCCCATATGGTCCTCCGAGCCTGCCAGGAGCAATTTCTGAGCACAGAGCCAGGAGTAACCCCTGAGCGCTACCGGGTGTGACCCAAAATAAAAAAAAATTTTCTGGTCACATACTACAACATGAATGAGCCTTGAGGACATACAGCTAATGAAAAAAGCGAGTGAGAGAGAGAGAGAGAGAGAGAGAGAGAGAGAGAGAGAGAGAGAGAGAGAGAGAGAGAGAGAGAAGTAGGCTAAGTGGTCAGGGAGTTTGGAGAGGGAGAAAACAGGAAAACATGAATAGTTTCTTTTTTTTTTTGCAGTTTAAGAATACTTTCTTTTTTTTTTATTTAACCAACTTTATTACATACATGATTGTATTTGGGTTTCAGTCATGTAAAGAACATCACCCATCACCAGTGCAACATTCCCATCACCAATGTCCCAAATCTTCCTCCTCCCCACCTGACCCCTGCCTGTACTCTAGACAGGCTTTCCATTTCCCTCATACATTCTCATTATTAGGACAGTTCAAAATGTAGTTATTTCTTTAACTAAACTCATCACACTTTGTGGTGAGCTTCCTGAGGTGAGCTGTAACTTCCAGCTTTTTTCTCTTTTGTGTCTGAAAATTATTATTGCAAAAATGTCTTTCACTTTTCTTAAAACCCATAGATGAGTGAGACCATTCTGCATTTTTCTCTCTCTCTCTGACTTATTTCACTCAGCATAATAGATTCCATGTACATCCATGTATAGGAGAATTTCATGACTTCATCTCTCCTGACAGCTGCATAATATTCCATTGTGTATATGTACCACAGTTTCTTTAGCCATTCATCTGTTGAAGGGCAGTGTTGGCGGGGATGTGGAGAGAAAGGAACTCTTATCCACTGCTGGTGGGAATGCCATCTAGTTCAACCTTTATGGAAAGCAATATGGAGATTCCTCCAAAAACTGGAAATCGAGCTCCCATACGACCCAGCTATACCATTCCTATGAATATACCCTAGGAACACTAGAATAGTTTCTTTTTTACAACATAAAAATGTACTAGGAATTTTAGGGATTGGTTACACAACTAAATGAATATATTTCACTCTAGTGAACCATGAATAAAAATGTTAAATTGATTATGTGGTTTTTACCACAATTTAAGAAATCTAATAGAGGGACTGGTGCAGTGGCGCTAGAGGTAAGGTGTCTGCCTTGCCAGTGCTAGCCTAGGACGGACCACGGTTCAATCCCCCGGAGTCCCATATGATCCCCCAAGCCAGGAGCGACTTCTGAGCGCATAGCCAGGAGGAACCCTGAGCGTCACCAGGTGTGGCCCAAAAAACAAACAAACAAAAATCTAATAGAAAGTTCTATTCTGCATTCAAACTGGACAAAATTTTGTTTCTTTATTTTTTTTTGTTTTGGGGCCATACCCGAAGGTGCTCAAGAATTACTCCTGGCAGGCTCATGGGATGCTGGGGATCAAACCAGGGCAAATGCCCTATCCACCATATTATCACTCCAATCCCTCAACAAAATTTTAATGTGCTTCAAAGAGATGGCAAAGTATCAAGAAAATGGGCCAGAATTATCATTCATACAGCAGGTTAGGCCAGGCATTTGCCTTGCATGAAGAAAATTCAATCCCAGATTCAATCCCCAACACCCCACATGGTCCTTGACGCACCAACAGGAGCAAATCCTGAGCAAAGAGCCAGGCATAAAACCTTAGCACCTTTGGGAGTGGCCCAAAACCCAACAATAATAATGATGATGATGATGATAAAGAAAAATCTTGAGTAAATACAATCCTCTTCCTGCAATAATGCCTGCAGAGCACACCTCCTCTCTGAAGGGAGTTTTGCATTATTCAGTCCAAGAATACCTTTGGGGCAATTTGAGTCTTTTTCCCAGAAAAATTTCAACAATCAATGCTGCAAGAGAGATCCACCACGGTGGGAATAAAACCACAACAGACAACCAAGGATTTGCCTCCCCATACTGTGAAGAGGCTGTTAGGAAACAGTATCTCCACAATGCTAAGAACAGGGAGAATAAAACTACCAGTCAGTACAGCCAAGCTTCTACCTGTAGTACCATGGATACAGTGATGGGACAAACAAGAAAAATGTCCTCACCTACAAGTGGCTATGATTCTCTCTAAAGGTAAGGTTATTATGTGTAAGATGACACATGTGTAAGATGTGTAAGATGTTAATTCAAAACAAGGGCATTCCCCTCAATTTCCTCTTTCCTTTAAATTTCACTTTGATATATAGAAGCCCACCTGGATTACTTGAGCTTCCCATTCCTGGTAGATGGGTGCTAGAATTAGGCCCCAGGTTCCAAAGCCAGGACACTGGAGAGATGCGGGTCTGGAAGCAAACTTCGATGTAGAAAATAGCACACAACACACACACACACACACACACACACACACAACGTCGATGTAGAAAATAACACACACACACAGACACACACATGATTCAGGAATCCTAACATGTAAGTCTTCAGCTCCAAAAAGGCAGGAAGCTCAATGGGAAGTCTGGAAATGCAAGACAGTGTTTTCATAAAACCCAAAGTATTTATTACGAAGGAAAGGTCTACAGCTGCATGTGGGATTAGGTGATCTAAACACCATTCCAAAGATGTTTCCAGCCAATGAGTAACAAAGTGTATACTGAGTGAGATGGGATCCAATTACTCCCACAGATGGGTATTGGTTTAAGAAATAAAAGTCAGTTTTGGGCTTGCCATGCTCAGAGGCGGAAAAACCAACTGACTCCATGACTATTTTCTGATTGGCTTGGTTTATTAATGTTTCACCACTGCCCTGTTTCTTCAGACCTGTCTGGGGGTT
The DNA here is from genome assembly GCF_024139225.1 of Suncus etruscus. Classification (NCBI taxonomy): domain Eukaryota; kingdom Metazoa; phylum Chordata; class Mammalia; order Eulipotyphla; family Soricidae; genus Suncus; species Suncus etruscus. The sequence continues at coordinate 12,019,649 of NC_064855.1, forward strand.
AGAAATATGTTCCTGGGGTGATTTCACAACATGAGGATTTATTTTACAATTATGGACACAAAACAAGTGCCTCCAGTAAGGCAGGGCTCAAGAGGTTCCCACTCTTGCATAAGTGTTTTTTTTTCCTTCCCCAGATACCAAGCAGAAATGGACAGAAGGTGGGTGTAGGTCTTTCTGCAGCCTCATTATAAATAATTACTTGCCACAGCCTGACTCGTCCCCTCAGTTAAAAATAATTTAAATTTATATTTAATTTAAATAATAATAATTTAAACCTCCCATTTAAAAAATAAGAGGAGGAAAGTTAGGGAGGGAGGATGGACAAGGAATATCTTGTTTTTAATTTTTGTTTTGAATCTGAGAATTTGCCTTTGACCTTTCCTTTTAAATGTGTGTGTGTGTGTGTGTGTGTGTGTGTGTGATTTTAGGTAAATGAGAAGACACTCAATGACAGTCAAATATTTGTCGTTGGAAAACCTGGAAGAGTTGGGAAGAGGCCTAAGAGCAGACTTACAATTGGAATAAAAATACTTGGACATGAAGACATTTAAGAAATAAAAACTGGGGCCGGGCGGTGGCGCTAAAGGTAAGGTGCCTGCCTTGCCTGCGCTAGCCTTGGACGGACCGCGGTTCGATCCCCCGGTGTCCCATATGGTCCCCCAAGCCAGGAGCAACTTCTGAGCACATAGCCAGGAGTAACCACTGAGCGTTACCGGGTGTGGCCCAAAAACCAAAAAAAAAAAAAAAAAAAAAAAGAAATAAAAACTATTAGAAAAATAATAGTCTGCAGAAAGGGGTTGAAAAGGTGATTTACAGACCCTTAATTATAGATTACTAGAGCCTGCCTTTTGGGGAATGCCATCTTGGGGGTGGTGGAGGAGATCTATATTCTCTCTGGTATCTACCCCTCTCCCAGAGAAAACAATTCGGAGATTTTTGAATTAGCTAACCCAGACAGACTCCTTCGGTATGGAAAAGTCTAGCCTGGTTATATTAGCATAGATAAGCAACTATCTGGTAATATTTACTTTTCTTCTTCCAGTATTTACTGGTTCTAAACAATAAATACTGTGCTTGGAGGAAAGTTGGGGTTCTCAGTCCACTAGTCTGGGAGTCTCATAGCCTATGCTTTTCCCACTTTTTTGTTTTTTTATTTGTTTTTTGTTTTTCTGGGGGGGCCACACCCGTTTGATGCTCAGGAGTTATTCCTGGCTAAGCACTCAGAAATTGTCCCTGGCTTGGGGGGACCATATGGGACGCCGGGGGATCGAACTGCGGTCCTTGCTTGGCTAGCTCCACCTTACCTCTAGCGCCACCTCTCCGGCCCCACTTTTCCCACTTCTGTCTTCTTTGTGGGTATTTTGGCCACACCTGGCAGTGCTCAGGAGTTATTTCCTGGCTCTGCACTCAGGAATCACTCCTGGAAGGCTTGGGGGACAATATGGGATGCTGGGGAAATGAAGCCAGGTCAGCCACATGCAAGGCAAATGCCCTGCCCAGTGTGCTATCCCTCTGCCACCTGTCTTGTTTTAATCCTTGCAGAGCCCCTTTTCAGGCCTATTCAACCAGGTCTGGTCCTCTACATGGAAGGAACTGGGTTGGCAGCTTAAGTCATTCCTAGAAACTGAATTCAGGAAATATTTTAGTGATCCCATTTGTTAATGCTCTTGAGTTGTTGACTATATCCAGCAAGGACTTAGATTCAGCCTGACTTTTTAATGCATTTTATTAAATTATCTGCCTGTCCGTATAATTATCTAATCAGATAGATTTATGAATCCTCAAAGCTACTAATTTTAAAGAGCTTACACATTTATCCCTTACATATATTTAAGTGACCTTGGCCCTCAAGAAGTTCAGCTTCTAAGAAAAACATCTTCCAATGGTCTTGTTGGGAGGTGAAAAACTGGTTTGCAGCAATCTGGCAGTCTGGTATGAGAAGAGGGCCTGTGATCCCAATCCAGGAAATTTCCTAATTTCACTGCAACACACCAATGACCAATGTGCCTGACTGTAGAAAGCCACGGGGTTCATCTCTTTAGAAAGAAAACATTTTGAGGACTGGAAAGTTGGTACAGTGTTTGCTCTGCATATAGCTGACCTGGGTTTGATTTCTGGCATCTCTTATAGTTCCTTCCCTGAGCACTGCCAGAAGTAATTCCTGAGTGTAGAGCCAGGAGTGACAACTGAACATCCTTGGGTATGGCCTCCAAATAAACAACTCTTTAGAATTCTGCAGTCAATGAAAGGAATTATGCAGCAGAATGAACAGTTGTAGGTATCATCTTGAAGGTTCTATGTGCTTATTAGAGACACTTTGAATAAATACTCCCATTTAGCTCTTTTCTGCTGAGCCAGCCTACAGATACCAAGGACTATAATCTCTCCAGGACCCACACCCGGTAAGATGTCCCCACTCAACGAAAGTGGGGCCAATTCCTGCCGTGTGATTGGGAACCCAGAGACTTATAAAGAACAGCGGCCATGCTCTCTGCCTCTTTTCTGCTGAGCCAGCCTACAGACACCAAGGACTATAATCTCTCCAGGACCCACACCCAATAAGTGCGGCCACTCCATTTAGCTCTGCGGCGCGCTTATCTTGTAACCCCTGAATTCCATTTCTGCACATTGTAAGAAGCAATCTACAGCCTTACCAATGGAGTAATTTTGCAGTACCCCCCCCCATATTTACAAAAATCAAGATGGCTCCTCTAATAATCTAAAAAGTAGGAAAGAGCTAGCTCTTGCCAGGTATAGGGCTTGGGGAGACCCCATACTGGGGCCCTTATCCCTAGCCTGAGGAGTGCTGGGAGGCTTGGTAAGCCCCCAGCCATCCTTGTCTTTTTCCTCTGACTCCAGGCCCTCCCTGGGTGCCAGCTCAGATGGCCAGAAGTGGGTTCAGGTGGACTCTTAGTGGTCCTCAGGCTTCCTCCCTCCCTCCATACTCCAGCGGGGAGGTGCATGGGGAGGAGGGCGGGCAGACATCTGGCTTCCGATTTCCTTTTTGATTCTGGAGACCAGCTCTTGCCAGGTATAGGGTTTTTCTCCCCTGGACTTCAGGCCTTCCCTGGGCGCCGGTCTAGGTGGACTCTATAGGGGTCAACAGACTTTCCCCCTACCTCTCCCTACACTAATGGGAATGCTCTCTGGGAGGAGGGCAGGCTGTTCTAGCATTGGTTTATGTTGGGACAGTCACTGGAAATTTTTTCTCCTTGTTTTCATATTGATAGTATTGGATGCATATATTTTATATATCCATAATATCCATCTTGTATTGTGACCTTGATACTGCCTTACAAAGCTCATTTCTAATATTTTACTGCCTCAGTCCCAACCCTTACTTCCCCCCATCTTCCCATGTAGGTGCAGCTAATGACATGAAGCTCACCACATAGAGTGATAAGTGCAGTTAGAGAAATAACTACATTGAAAACTATCATAACAATGTGAATGAATGAGGGATAAAGAAAGCCTGTCTCGAGTACAGGTATTGGTGGGGTGAGGAGTAGGTAGATCTGGGAAATTGGTGGTGGGAATCTTGCACTGGTGAAGGGGGGTGTTCTTTACATGACTGTAATCATACAACTACAATTATATTTGTAATCACGGTGTTTAAATAAAGATAATTAAAAAATAAAAAAATACTCCCATTTACAGATAGCCCCAAAGTCATCCTCAGTGGTATCTTGTATCCCTAATTCATAAACTATCCTAGAACTCCACAACATGACTCTATTTATTTCTGGGCCTTTACTACTGCAAAGGAAGTATTTAGTTTTTGTTTTATTAATTATTTGGGGGGTTTGGGAAGCTAGGAATCCCACCACACAAGCCTTCCACTCCTAAAAAAAAAAAAAAAAAAAAGGCAGCAGCTTAGTGGAGGAAGACTATGAGTCCCCTGCCTTCCTGAAACCTGGCTTTTATTAGCAACAACCAGAACACATCCTAGGATGGAGAAGGAATACTAAGTAGGGAAGGGCCCATTAATCCAACCACCAGATCACACCCTAGGGTGGAGAATGAATATAGAGTAGGGTAGGACCCAGTAATCCAAGAGCCCTCTCCACTGTGCTATTGCTCTGGCCCCAAGAAATACATAGTTTTCTGCCTGCATATGAGACATTAATTCCAATTTCCAAAGTTTCAGTCTATCATGTACTTTCCCATGCTCTTTCCCCTGCTGTGCATGATCATACTCCCATTGCTTTTCCCATATGGCCAGAACACTGCTAATTCAGGTGTTTAATCTCCTGAAATTCCCCCAAAACTCTCTCAATTTATGATTTCTTTTTTTTTAAATAAATTTGGGGGCCGGGAAGGTGGCGCTAGAGGTAAGGTGTCTGCCTTGCAAGCGCTAGCATAGGACGGACCAAAGTTCGATCCCCCGGTGTCCCATATGGTCCCACGAAGCTGGGGCAATTTCTGAGCGCTTAGCCAGGAGTAATCCCTGAGCGTCGAATGGGTGTGGCCCAAAAACAAAAAAAAACAAACAAAAAATAAATAAATAAATAAATTTGGGGTCACATCCAGCTGTGCTCAGGGTTTACTGCTGGCTTTGAACTCAGGGATCACTCCTGGCAGGCTAGGGATGCTAGGAATTGAACCAAGGTCAGTTGCTCGCAAGGCAAGTGCCCTACCTGCTGTATCCTCACTCTGACTCCTCAACTTAGTATTTCTTAAGCAACCCATGTATTTGAACTGTCTTTCCATCTTGCTTCTTTGTATTATTTTCATATAACAGCTCACTTAGTTCTTCATTTAATTTCACTCATTTCAACCAAGGAAGAATTATTTTCCACTCTTTACAGTGAAAGAACTGCTACAAATCACATTTCTGGAACAGTTATGGATATTTGGGGTTCATGGGTGGTTGGTGGGTGGACAATTTTAAGGTTCACAGCTTTTGGAAGCATCTGCCCTCAGAGGGAGTAGCAGGCACCTGTGTGGACAGTATGTGCCCCAAACCCCAGATTGGTGTCTGGAGATTGTCTGGGCTGTTCTCACTAACACCTTCACTAGAAAACCTCACTTTGCTCCTCCTGATGCAGATGGAGCCTTAGGTCATGTTGCTGATGGAATATTCATCTCAAGCTGAGCTCTAAGCAGCCAGACAGACACAGCTGTGGACAGGGCAGGAGGGAGGGGGGAATCTTATGCTGCAGGAGTTTCAAATAGTCAGTGCCAGTGGAAGAAAGACAGTGGCTCTCTTGGAGGTGTTTTCTAAAATTGGCACCAGTAACCTGCTCGCCAGACAATGGTCCACTCTGGCTATCTGTGTAGGTGAGTCTGTACTCATTTATGACAGACTGAATAAGTATCAAGAAAGAGAAAGAGTCTGGGCTTAAGATCCCAGAAAAATTGCAATCACTTGTCACTCAAGTTGCCATACAAACCCTAGGGGCCACCTTCCAATGACTGCTGGTCCCACTTCCCTAGTCCCATTACCCAAACCTTCTCTACTCCTGATCTAGCCAATAGAGGTCTGATTCCTCATGTTTCTACATTTTAGGGAGGAAAAGTAAATGAAATGAAATGGTTAAACCCCTGCTTCAAACAACTGTAGAGGAGAGCAGCTAAGAATCCCAGCTAAGAGGAAGAATTGCTTTCCATGCTATCAGATTGATTTCACTCCCAGAGCCACTAGTCATGTGGGCTGTAAGGCAAAGACAACACAGACAGAAAGCAGAAAAACAAAACCAGGAGGCTAACAGCGTCTTTTGCCCCATGCTTTGCTCATCTCGCTTGGATCTTCTAAACGCCATGAAAAAACATGGTAATATATCATTCTGAAAACCACTGGGAGCTAATCACATTTGTTTAAATGTGAGGTGAGGATGGCAGAGGGTTGGGACCTCAGAAAGGATTTCTCTGTAGCTACTCTGAATGTTGTATTCAGGAGTGACTTTGGCCATAAACAGGGACCATCTACAGGGCCAGCAATCACACTGGGACCAGCCATATGCAAGGCAAGTAAGTGCTTTAACCCCTATGCTATCTTGCAAGCTGCACTGCAACACCTTAAAGAAGAAATCATTGTAGTAACAGGTATCATGTATGTTCAAGAGTCAAGAACTTGCTCCCCTCACCCCCATCATCTCACGTGCATGCTGGCTGCTCCCTGAGGTGGGTAGGTTTTTTGTTTGTTTGTTTTGTTTTGTTTTGTTTTGGAAACACTTGTCGGTGCTCAGGAGTTACTCCTGGCTCAAGGATTACTCAGAAATTACTCCTGATAGGCTTGGGGGACCATCTGGGGTGCCAGGGATCAAACCTGGGTTAACTGCATGAAGGCAAATTCCTTACTCATTGTGCTATTGCTCGGGTGCCAAGTGGTGGATGCTAAAATAAAAGACATTTTTGCAGTAATTCTCAGAGACAAAAGAGATGAGGGCTGGAAGATCCAGCTCACAACATGAAGCTTACCACAGAGTTGTGAGTGCAGTTAGAAAAATAACTACGCTGACAACTATCATAACAATGTGAATGAATGAAGGAAGTAGAAAACCTGTCTCGAGTACAGGTGGGGGTAATGGAGAGGAGGGATATTTGGGACATTGGTGATGGGAATGTTGCACTGGTGAAGGGGGGTGTTCTTTACATGACTGAAACCCAACTACAATCATATTTGTAATCAAGGTGTTTAAATAAAGATATTAATTAAAAAAAAAACACACATACTACCCCATTCCATAGATGAAGAGCTCCCGCTAAGAAGTGAAAATGTGACTCAAGGCCACAGTCTAAGAAATCAGTCTCTGACCCTAGCACTCTGACCTCTACCCCTTGAGCAGTCCTAGGACATTTCTCTTCAATTTTTCCCATGATTCTGTGCCATTGGCCACACATCTGCATGAACACAATTACAGTTCCATTCACGTGCACACGCAAGATGTTTGTTCATTGCTCTTTCCACTCCCACTTATCAGAGCAAACATGTTTCCATGTTTTCCCCATCAATATAATTACAATCTGCATTTTAATAAGCTCACATTTCACTGAATCATATGGCATCACTTACCCAACCATTTCTTTCCATGAACATTTGAGGTTTTCACTTGTGGTGGTTAGCATAGACAATACAGTCATAAACTTCTTTTATTATTATTATTATTATTATTATTATTATTATTATTATTATTATTGCTTTGTCTTAAAAATATATGTACTTATAGGGACAGAACAATAATTTGGTGAGTAGGGAGTTTGCTTTGCACAGAGCCATCCAGGGTTTTCTATGCCTAGCACCCAATATGATCCCCCAGCCCTGCCAGGAGTAATCCCTTAGCTCAGAGTCAAAAATAAGCCTGGAGTACCAGCGGTGTGGCCCAACAACAAAAATATATGTATGTATGTATGTATGTATGTATATACATATACATACATATATATACATATATATATATATTTGTATTTTCTGGACCAGAGTGACAGGGTGCTTGCTTTTCACACAGTCAACCCAGGTTTGGTCCCTGGAACTTCAAATGGTCCCTTGCCAGATATGATCCCTGAGAACAGAGGCAGGAGTAAATTCGAGCATGGCTAGGTGTGGTTAAATATATGTGTGTGTGTGTGTGTTTGTATGTACATCTATGTATTTCCTTAAGATAAGTCCTGGTGTAATATTTGCTACATGTTATCATATTGCTTTCCAACTTGTACTAACGAATACTCCTAACTGGAATGAATCAGAAAATCTGCAGTCACTCAAAAATTAGCCTCTTCAAACACTTTCAAACAGAAATTATTGCTGCAATGAAAACCAGTTACCAGAAACAAAAGTGAGCCGGAGTCTCTCTGCCTCTTTCCTCTGTAGCTCTTCTGCCATTTTGATTTCTTCATCTGAAGTCACAAGTGTCAAGTTTGGTTCCAGGGATGTGTGCTAGGAAAAGACACCCACGATTCGGCTTCCAGCTGCTGGTGACAAACCTGCCTTCCCAATCTCCACCTCTCTCTCACGGGTCTTAACAAAACTGGGAACTTTTGGATCCCCCATATCGCTGTTAGCTTCCACAACCTAAAGCCTCCCATTCACCTTCACCTTCCCATAAAGCACAGATTCTGAGCAGGCGGGCTCTGGGCCCTGGTTTTTAGAGTCGAGGGAATGATGCTCACTCTATGCTAGACCTTCCAGGCCTGGCTTTCCTCTGCTCCCCTTCAGGACCTCAATAACATTTGAAACTGGGGTTTCTCGGGTTTTCCAAAGTGCCTCTGCAAAGCTGGAACCACATTCACAGGATTGCCAAAGTCGCTCTAGATAGCATGTTTGTCCACATATGTGACCTTTGCATGCATCCCAAGAGCCTTAACATACACAAAAGCAAAGACCATGGCCAATAGCCTTCTGCCTATACCTGCACCACGCCAGGGCTCTTGCAAGCCTGCAGGATTCAGTTGCAAGCTGTCCACCAGCTTCACCAATTGTTGCTTTGGCGGCTAACTCAAGGCCAACCAGAAAAAGGCAGGGTGTCCCTCTACCCAGTCTCAGTAGAGCATGCTTCTAACAAGCCTGCCTTCAGCATCCTCTGGGAGGGCCTGATCTAGCTGGGTGCAGAGCTGTGAACCCCGGGTGACTCTTCCTGCCATCCTGCAGATGCTCATAATTATGCCCATGTCAGCTTCAGAAAGGACCAGGCATCTCCCCAACTGCATTTCCCCATAAAAATTGGGCAAAGCAGACTTCAAACCCCCAGCCATCGCAGCCCCCTCACCACATCTGCATGAAATCCCTGTACTGAGGTTGCATCTTGCAACCTGCACAGCCCGTGTCATTTTTCTGCGCATGAGGGTCCTAACTCACAAATTGCTGCCTTCACCATGCCACTTCAGATTGGACAAGCCGGACACCCTGAAGGTGTGACATCCCAGGGCCTCCGACCACTCTTCTGATCCTGGAGGGGCCTCTGAGGAGGGCAGTGGCGTCCTCCAGTGGACAGTGTGACTTGTCATCAACGTGGGCTGTGCACCCAGACGAGAGAGGCGGCTGCTATGCAGACGTGGACGGGGCATGGGTGAGCACTGCTGGGTGAGCTCCCTGAGCCTGCAGGGAGAGCAGAGACCCAGGTGAGGTCTCCTGGGCACACCGTGGTGGCAGCCCGGCCAGAAGCTTGGCGTGGGGACGTACCACACTGAGCATGGCTGCAGGCCCTGTCCCAACGTTTGGCTTGTACCAGAACTGCTGCCTGCATCTACTCTGCCCTAGGTCAGGTGTTTCTACTTTAGAACACTATGCATGCAGGCACTGCTCGTTTAGTATTTGGCACAGCCAGCATAGGCCGTGGGGCTGCCACGTTTGCACCCAGGACTGGAGCCTCTATAGAGCCTATGGGGCCTGTGAGCGGCCTCCCAAGCTGGAGATATAGAAGCTGTTGTGTTGGTAACATGGGTGTATGCAGGGCTCTGCACCCAAGCGGTGATGAGACGCACAGGAAACCTCTGAGCTAAGAGGGTGCAGTGCAAGAGTGCAGGGACCTTCCTTTGGGTGCATATGGATGGCAGCTGTGCAGAAATCAGGACTAGCCATCAGCAGCCTGCGCCTACCAGGCACCCCATGACCATAGAAGACAAAATATTTGCAAAATGCCACCAGATATTTGTAGAGACGTGTGGACACTGGTACCTGTCCTCCCTGCAGGACCCTTGATCCAGTAATGCTTCATGGAGGATCCATGCCTCTTGACCCCTCTCGGCCCCTTGTCCACATGTGATGCTTTCTGCTTCTTTCCACCTTCCTCATCTGGGGCATTTTCCCTCACATCTTTCTGGCATTGCCGACTGGAGATGCCCAGGAATGCTGGGAAAGCGTGTTTGGTAATTGCTTTCGGTTTTTATGCACTTCGGCTTCGGAAAGATTTCCGGGAACGCTCTGCTCCTGACAGCAGGGCAGCCTGTACTTGAAATGTTGAGACCACCTGGTCTCCCCAGTCTCTCCCCCCTCTGTTTGCACTGTGTCTGTTGATGCTGGTGGGCGCCTCTGCTTAGGAACAAGGAAGGAACCTGGAGGCCCATTCCTGGGGTACAGACACTCAGATGTATGTGTTGAGCCAGTGCCCAGCCGTTTTCATCCTCTTTGGCTGTGGTGGGAGGTGAATGAAAAGGGCGAGTTACCAAGAGTGCTGCTCTTAGAGCTCCTCTGCCAGCCTTTTATGTGACAGGGACTTTTATCATTAATCATACATTTGTTCTTCACCAGAGGCCCAAGTTGAAGCAGAGGTTTTAGGAACAGAAGCTGCGCCTGGTATTAGTCCATGAGAAGCAAGGTCGCCATGGCTTCCAGAGAAGTGACCTGAGCGTTCCTCTGGCAGGATTAGTGTAAACAAAGCTTTTAGTCAATTAGTTTCCTTCAACTGCCCTCAGCTTTCAAAACACTGGTTGGGACCAGAGAGATAGTACTGTCAGGCAGCCAGGTACTTGCTTTGCACAGGTGGACCCAGGTTCAATCCAGCCCTGCGTGTGGTCCCCTAAGCAACATTAGGAAGTATCCCTGAGCACCGCCGAGTATGACCCCAAAACCAAAATAAAATGAAAATAAATAGATAAATTAAAGACCAGAGATCTGGTGCAAAAGTTAAGGTTCTTATCTTACATGTGGCTGCAGTCTGATTGAAATCTCTGCACAAAGGGTCAGTCAGCCAGACACGGCCCCTGAGCACACCAGGTATGACCCCCCCCCTCAAAAATTATAAGATTAATAGTTCACCATTTAATTACGTAATTGTACAAAAGTAATAACTTAATAAAGCATGAGGCAAACAGAAAATGAAAACAGCAACATTTTCCAGTAACTGGGGACAAACTGGTTCAGACAAGAAAGAGTGAGGTAGGACTAGAGCTGGAGAGATAGGACAGCAGGGAAGGTGTTTGCATGGCACAAAGCTCATCTGTGTTCAATCCTTGGTGTCCTATATGGTCTCCTGAGCACGACCAGAAGTAATCATTGAGAACCAAAGGGTATTGCCCCCCAAAAAAAGAAAAGAAAGAAGTCAGAGAGATAGCATGGTTTTAAGGTGCTTGCCTTGCATGCAGCTGACCCAGATTCTACCCTGGGCATCCCATATGGTTTCCTGAGTACCTTTAGGAGTGATTCTTGGGTGCAGAGCCAGGAGTAACCCCTGAGTACTACTGGGTGTACCCTAAAAATTTTTTTTAAAAAGAAAGGCGTGGTCTTCGACTTGAACCTTAGTTACAGTTCTTCCTAAGTAGCTAGTTCAAAATGTTCTTAATCTCAGACTGTTTCTTTGTGCAAGTAGGAGAGGAAGTTATGCTTCATAAGTCAATGAGGGATCCATGCTGTGTGGCTCTTGGAATACTGCACTGAATGACACAGGGTCAGTGGACACTCAGTGTGATCTGCGTCCCCCATGTCCCAAGTGGCAGATCTGTAAATGGAGTCGCTGCTTTTGTTCCTTGGAAATCATTCCTCACCCTCCATTCCATTTTGGTTGCAGGTTTGGGAACACAGCTACTCAGGGCAGAGAGCTGTGTGGGCCGGGTTTTTGTTAAAAATGCAGATTAATGATAAATGCAAACCTCGGCAGTCACAGCCTGTACTCACACCTCCTACGTGGATTGCTTTCTAAAGCCCTGCGTTGTCCTAGAGAGATGTTCTCTGCTGAGGCAAACGAGACTGGTACATGTGTCAGCATTCTGACCACCTTTGTTCAGTCACCGGGCCATGTACGAGTTGAATTTGATCTGGCTTCCGGTGGACAGTATGGCAGGATAAGATGGGAATGGAAGCTATCCATGAGGCCTTTCCCCAGTTCTTGAGGAGGTCACAACCTCAAAAGATTTCTTACCCTGAGGCAGGAGTGATAGTACTGCAGGGTAGGGCGTTGCCTTGCACATGTAGACCTGAGTTCTATCTCCTGAGCCAGCCAGGAGTAACCCCTAAGCAACACCAAGTGTGACCCTAAAACAAAACAAAACAAACCCAAACCGAAAAAGATTTCTTACCTCAGTTCAACTCACAGCTCAAAGCCTAGATTCTGGAGAGAGAGTACAGCAGGGTTGGTGCTTGCCTTGCACATGGTCAACCCAGTTCAATCCCCAGCATCCCTTATATGGCTTCGTTTTTTTAATTATCTTTATTTCAACACCGCAATTACAAATATGATTGTAGTTGTATGATTATAGTCATGTAAAGAACACCCCCCTTCACCAGTGCAAGATTCCCACCACCAATTTCCCAGATCTCCCTCCTCCTACCCCACCCACACCTGTACTCAAGACAGGCTTTCTATTTCCCTCATTCATTCACATTGTTATGATAGTTTTCAGCGTAGTTATTTCTCTAACTGCACTAATCTCTCTATGTGGTGAGCTTCATGTCATGAGCTGCACCTACATGGGAAAATGGGGGAAAATAAGGGTTGAGACCGAGGCAGTAAAAGATTAGAAATGAATTTTGTAGGGCAGTATCAAGGTCACAATACAAGATGGATATTATGCATATATAAACTATACGCATACAATACTATCAATAGGAGATCAAGGAGAAAAAATTTCCAGTGACTGTCTCAACATAAACCAGTGCTAGAACCGTATATGGCTTCTTAGGCATCATCAGAAATGATTCCTGAGTGCAGAACTGGGAGTGTTCACCAAACACAGCCAGGTGTGTCCCGCAAAATATAAAACTAGTTTGAAAGTCAGGTAGGGACCAGGTACTATATGGGGTCTCTGGGCTTGCAGAAACAATAGCAAGAACCATCTCTGCTATACAATCAATCCTGCATTTGGGGCTCTGGGTCAGAGTTCCCACAGTCCTGAGTACCCTGAGGAATAGGAGTGTCTCCCCTTCCTGAGTCCCTGGCACCACTCCGCATCCGTGGAAACAAGGTAATGCAGATTGGGCGGAACCCCAAAGACCAGTCAGGGACCGAAGCGATAGTGCAATAGGCAGGGTTTGATTCCCAAGTTTGACCCCCTTCACCTCATATGGTCCTTCAGGTCCCATTAGGAATGATTCATAAACACAGAGCCAAGAGTAAGCCCAGAGCACCATGGAATGTGGCTAAAAATATAACCCAAAATACCCCAGTTGTATGAGCAGAGGGCTGGAGCTGGCTACCCTACATGCTAGACCCAGTATAAAGTTCTAGTGACGCTCAGTGGACCCTCCTGCTGGTGAGCACCCCAAGGTCCCAGGAGGTGGTATGCCTTGACTCTACTGGGAAGAACAAAGAAATTGCTTTTAGGGGGCCGGAGGGAGAGTACAGCGAGTAGGGTGTTTACCTGGCCAACCTAGGTTTAATCTGCATCCTAGATGTTCCCCCCAAACCCTAACAGGTGTGATTCCTGAGTGCAGAGCCAGGAGTAACCCCTGAATACCACCAGATGTGGCCACAAAATAAACCCAAACAAAACAAAGCAAAAATAGAAATTGCTTTTAGGAATGTCTGGCTCTGGACCCTAAGCAGCATGTCTCCTCTGATTTCTGTCCTTTAAAATAGGGACCGGAGTGGTAGCATAGCAGTAGGGCATTTGCCTTAAAAACGGCTGACCCAGGACGGACATAGATTTGATCCCTGGCATCCCATTTGGTCCCTCGAGCCAGGAGTGATTTCTGAGCGCAGAGCCAGGAGTAACTCCTGAGCACCGTGGGGTGTGGCCCCAAAAATAAAACGGACAAACAAACAAATAAAATAAAGTGATTGTGAGCAGAGACTGGAGTTTTGTGCATTGTCTAAAAAAGACAGCTGACATCTAAGTTGGGGCAACTTCATTGGTGTCTGTGCTAATGCAGCACTGAGTCATATTTTACCAGAATCCAACTCATTGTTTCCTGGTCACTGATCAGTACTGGCTCCCAGATACAGTTCTTCGTTCTTAAAGCAAAGCTGGCTGTGTGACTGCTTGGCACTACACAGATTGCCCTGTGCCTGCTGTCGTCCTGTTCTCCCCGGGGCAAGCCCAGAGGGACTCAGTTTCCTCATCAGGAAGACAGGCCCATTTCTAAACCTGAGTTTTCAGCATTTCAAACTGAGCATCCATGCAGGGGAATTTTGGGCAATGCTTTATATTGTTTTCCAAATAAAGTGTCTACCTTTACCTCTTACCTAAATGCTTTACACAAAAACAATGAAATGCATTTGCCTTCGATTTAGAAAGTTGTCTGGAGTATGTCTGATTTAAAAGATAAATTTTATCTTTTAATAAAAGATACGGGTGGAGCTAGTACAGCAGGGAGGGTGTTTGACTCAATCTCTGGAATCCTGTCTGATCCCCCGGGGCCCTGCCAGGAGTGATTCCTGAGTGCAGAGCCAGGAGTAAGCCCTGAGCACTGCTGGGTGAGCCCCCCAAAATAAAATAATAGGCCACAAAGAAATACAAAATTCACTTCGAAAAGCACTAGCAACAACTTAGACAGATGGGTATCTTCCTAAGGATGACAGAAGTCAGAGTACAGGGAAACAAGTACTGCTGTATACAGGACACTGTTTACACACTGACAGACCACATTGCGAGAAAGAAAATGGGACTTTTCAATTGAGTTTCTCAAAGAAGCAGACAGTAACACAAGGCAGGTGTTGGTTTCTTTTTTTTTTTTTTTTTTTTTTGTGGTTTTTTTTTGGGTCACACCCAGCAGTGCTCAGGGGTTATTCCTGGCTCCAGGCTCAGAAATTGCTCCTGGCAGGCACGGGGGACCATATGGGACCATATGGGACTCCGGGATTCGAACTGATGACCTCCTGCATGAAAGGCAAACGCCTTACCTCCATGCTATCTCTCCGGCCCCAGGTGTTGGTTTCTAAGACAAGAGAAATAGTACAGGCGTCAAAGTACTTGCCTTGCAGCTGATCCCTGTAGGATCTCTGAGTACTGTCAGGAGTGGCCCCTAAGCCCCAAGCCAGGAATATGCCTTGAGCACCATAGGAAATGGCCAAAAAGCAAAACATTTTTTAAAAAAAAAATTTGCAATTGATTTGTTTTTTGCATGATGGTTATTGATTCAGCAATGCTAGGAAGGCCAGCTGATACTATAGTCATTGACTGGGGTGGATTATAGAGCTATAGATGGGATTTATTCCCCCCCCCCCAAGACTGCGAGGTATTTGTGAATAAGCCCCTTTCCTCATTTAAGTTGGATTTTCTCAGAACATATTGGGGGGGGGGGACACTGGCAGGGGGGGCAGCTGTCTTGCAAACAAACCTTATGAAAAAGCAGGATGGAATAAGGGTGATTTGGGCCTAAGTTTTAGCCCGGCACCTCAGTCTGTACAAAGTGGAGGTCTTTCCCAACCTCACCTGCCTATTCCTCCTCTAAGGGGCTAGATGCAGTCCAGGCTGAGGGGGGCCTTAGTTGTGGACACTCCTCAGGCTGTAAATGAGAAACCTGAGCTCAACAGACTGCCTCCTCCCAATCTCTGATGCAATCCAGCCCCTTTTGCCTACTGAAGGTATTTAGAAGGCAAAACCTGCTTCTCAAACCCACTTCTCTTCTCTAACCTTCCTCTCTGGCCTTTTTCTTGGGGTGCTGGTAGACCTAATCTGAGGTAAACCCCAAACTCATCCAGCTTTATCCAAGAGAGGGAAAGGCAGAGATTGGGTTCTGGAGATCTTTGAAGGGTTTTTTCTTTTTCTTTTCCTTTTTTTTGGTTTTTGGGCCACACCCGGTGTTGCTCAGGGGTTACTCCTGGCTGTCTGCTCAGAAATAGCTCCTGGCAGGCACGGGGGACCATATGGGACACCGGGATTTGAACCAACCACCTTTGGTCCTGGATTGGCTGCTTGCAAGACAAATGCCGCTGTGCTATCTCTCTGGGCCCTTCTTTTCCTTTTTGAAGGGTTTTCTTGACATAAGCTGAAGCTGTGAGTAAAGCTACACAGGGCCCTGCCTCTGTCTGATCTGTTTGGCTTTTTATCATAAATCTCAGATTTTGAATGGATTTTGTACAAAAATCTTTTGGGTTTTACCCAAAATATTCTTTTGGCCCAAAACTTTTGCTTTATATTCAGTATTTAAGTCTACTTCAAAGAATATCTCAATAGCCTAGACTGTAAGCCAACCGTGTGTGTGTGTGTGTGTGTGTGTGTGTGTGTGTGTGTGTGTGTGTATTTGTGTGTGTAAGAGAGGGGGACAGGAGATAGGAAATAGAACAAAAACTCCAGGCTTGCTGTTGTTGCCATGACAATGGGAACATCAGGCTCCTCCCACTTGAGCTCTGGAGAAAGGAAGGCGGTTAGTCTGAGGCTATAACCTGACATCTCTGCAATGAATGACTGGGGTGGGGGCAGTGTTTATGCCCATGGCTTAGAAGGCTGGAGCGCAGTTCTAGGTTTCATCCTTGGCACCCATGATCGCCAAAGCACTGCCCCTTATGGAAAAATATATGTGTTAGCTCACGGACAGAATACAAATGAGAGGATTAAAATAGTATTAATGGGACTCGAGTGATAATGTAGCAGGTAGGGAGGGCATTTGCCTTGCAGATAGCTGACCGTGGTTTGATCCCCAGCATCCAATATGGTCCAAGAGTGATTTCTGAGTGCAGTCAGGAGTAAACCCTGAGCAATGCTGGGTGTGGCCCTAAAATATACATGCATACGAACATACATACATACATAAAATATTCATTAGGCTGGGGAAGGAAGTGTCTTCAGAACATACCAAAAAAAAAAAAAAAAAAAAAAAAAAAACCTCACGGTAAGAGGAGAGAGTTTGGGAGTAGCTGTGGAATTAGGCACATCTTGATGCCAGCCCTGGGGACAGTGAAGTGTGCGCTCCAGTGAGCCACCAGCACCTAATTTATATCTCGCCCTAAGCTAGAAAACCATGACACCACACAGACACACAAATAACCTCTGTCCTCTAATTTCTTGTTTGGAGAAGAAAAGCATGAAAAGAAATTGAGAATCCAGGTGGAGGAGACAGGAAACATAAATCATTTTCTGGATTGGGACCCGCTCTACTACTCAGTATTTTCGCTGGCTGATTCTGTAGGTATCCCTCATAGCATCTTAATGAAACAGATGAAGGAATGAAGGTGGGAAGTTGTAGCATTTGGTCAGATCACACAGCATTGAGGGACAGAGCTAGGTTATTTTCCTCACCAAGATAGTAAGAATCCTGGCGCAGCTTAATGCCTTCTGATCTTGGTCCTCATCTCTTTCCAAATATACCTCATCTTCTCCTCCATTTCCCTTGCCTGGTGCCAGCAAGCAAAGCAGGTTTGCTGGTTGGAAAGAGACACAGTCGTTCTCCAGGGAAAGACTTTCTTCCCTCCATAAACAAATTTATGGAATGAAGAGATGATGTCTGAGAAGAACTCAGAAGAAAGGCTGAGATCATCCAGGACATGAGGCACTTGCCTTGCTTATGGTTGACCCATCTCAGGTCAAATCCTCAGCTCGTCCAAAATCATTTTTGTTTCAAGCAGTTGAGTTGATAATATCTCAAAGAAATGGAGATGGCCAGTAAGTGGTCAGATCACATCTGCAACTTGAAAGAAATTTGGCTGAAGATGAAAACAGAAGCTCCGGGGCCAGAGAGACAGCATAGCGGTAAGGCATTTGCCTTGCATGCAGAAGGACAGTGGTTCAAATTCCGGCATCCCATATGGTCCCCTGAGCCTGCCAGGAGTGATTTCTGAGCATAGACCCAGGAGTAACCCCTGAGCACTGCCAGGTGTGACCCAAAAACCAAAAACCAAAAAAAAAAAAAAAAAAAGAAAAGAAAAGAAAAGAAAGAAAAAAAGAAAACAGAAGCTCCCCAAACCACCTCTCTGGAATGTGAGAAAAGGCAGCCAGGGACATTGCTTTTCTCTGCTTTAATAAGTGACTCAGATGTTGGCTGTATAATGGAATATAGATTTGGATGTGTTGAGAGTTAAAGGTGTAATAAGGGAAATTGGTGCCATATTGCAGCCATCCAAGTACTCCCATTTAGGAACTCAGGATTTCCTCTTCCATCTGAACTTGGTTTGGTTTGGCCACCCCTGGCAGTGCTCAGGGCTCATTATGGCCTTGGTGGAACAGGGACCCTGTGATTGGTAGGGATGGATCCCGGACCTCCTGCCTGCAGTGTCTCCACTCAGCTCGTTGAATCATCGTCTCTCCAGCTCCTTCATCCTGAACATTTTTCTTTTCTAAGCAGTTCTGAACTTGTCAGCATTCTGCTAAATATATTCAAGAGTCATGCAGCGTGTCTACTTCCTCTGTCTGATTCTGGATGTTTCTGCTTCCATGAATACTATTTTAGCTTCTAGTAAGCTTTTGTAGGTGACCATATTCCACTGATGACTATATCGGTTTTCACAAGTTGAGTGACTTAGAATAGCAGCAATGTATTTCCTCACAGTGGGGTGGGAAGTCAAGAGCATGGTAGTAGAGTAGTGAGCTTTCAAGGGAGATCCCGTCCTCACACAGTTCTTATTTGGGTGAGAACTGCCAGTCCTTGACTTGTACCAGCCTCTTGTCAGATCTCTGCCTCTGCCATTGTAGGCATTGTCCTGCATATTTGTGTCCAGATTTCTCCCTTTTTGAACAGCCAATAGGTATATCAGATTAGCCACCCAACTTCTAGACCACGCCATGGCCTTGCCTAACTTGATTACCTCCGCAAAAACCCTCTTTTCAAATAAGATCGCAAACGAAGGAAGGAAAAAGGGGGACCCAAGTTAAATTCGAATACAACTAGATAAAAAAAAAATATCCAAGTTGTGGCACAGCAAGTCTAACAATTGCTTTGCATACAGCTGACCTGGATTTGATCCCCGGCATTCCATATGGTTCCCTAAGCCCCATTAGGGATGATTCCTGAGCAACAGTGATGAGTAAACCCTGAGCACTGCATGTGTAACCCAAAATAATAATTAATAAAAAAAAAGAATTACCTTCATATTAACTCAAGTCCTTGAAGCTATAACTTCAGCCCTGAAGTATGGATGTGTTTACAGGATTCCCAGAACTGTGCCAGATGCCAACTAGTCCTGGGATGATGAAGAGCTAGTTTGCTAGGAGCTCTGTGTCATTTGTTACATGTGACTCCCCAGATAAGCTTGTTTGTCGACAAGATCCATGGAGATAGAAGCTCAGCACAAGAGAGAGAAGGAGAGTCTGCTTTAGCCTTCAACCACCCCTTGGAAGCTTGAGCTCAGTCAGGCTCCCTGCATCCAGCATGATGTAGTGAGACCTTTTGCCCTGCAGGGGGCCAAACCCAACCAGTTGCTAGTTCAGCAGAGATCCAGAGATTCAGTCGGTTCTAGCTAGAGAGGCTTTGATTCATTTACTTACCTGTTTTGCTAGAGTTTTAACCTTAAAATACCAAAATGACTGTGTGCCTAATTTTTATGCAATTATACTATTGTATTACTATTTTATACAGTGGACTTTAGAATTAACTGTGTTTTTTTTTTGTTTCTTTTTTTTTTTTGTTTGCTTCAGGTTTTGGGGGGAAAGTAAAAGGAGGCGGCCTTGCCAGAGGACCTGTGGGTTACCAGGGTTTAACCATCACAAACAAGATGCAAGTAAAGTCTGGGCCCTTAGCCTCAGGAAGGTGAGAGGATGACCTCAATTTTTAAAACATATTATCTTACCCGAATAAGAGACCACCTGAGCGCCACTCTCCTGTCTACAGTGGAGAGCCACCCCAAGTAAAGAACCCCATGCAGTGCTTGCCTGTGGGAGCTAGAATCCAACACCACCTCAAATTCTTGTCTCTCTGCAGACTAGAAGAATCAAGTGCTATGTACTCGAAGTCCCTGATCTCCAAGACTTTGCCTGTAAAGAAAAGAACAAGAGTCAGAGAGATAGTACAGGCCCTTATCTTGCACATTGCATGACCCTGGTTCTATCTCTGGCACCTCCTATGGACCCCCAAGCACTGCCAAGAGATGATGACCGATCACAGAGCCAGGAGTAAGCCCTGAGCACTGCCAGGCAGGTTTGCCTCACCCCGCACAGAAACAGGGAAACTAGACAATGAGAAACAGATCAAAATAATTTCATTTCTCTTCAATTCCACTTCTGTGCTTGTTTGCTTGTTTGTTTTGTTTTGGGGCCACACCTGGTGACTCTCAGGGGTTACTCCTGGGGGATCGAATCTTGGTCCGTCCATGGTTAGCGCATGCAAGGCAAATGCCTTACCACTTGGGCCACCACTCTGGCCCCACACTTCTGTGCTTTGTTTTCTTTCCATTGATTTGAGAATAACAGACTATCTCCACAACAATTCTACTCTCTCTCCTCTCTCTCTCTCTCTCTCTCTCTCTCTCACACACACACACACACACACACACACACACACACACACACACACACACACATCTCCTGGTGGTGAATCTACAAACACAGGGTAATCTTTAAGTTAATGGCTCTCAAACCTCAGAATGCAGTTGAAGCCCTTCTATGGCCAGACACAGGTACCTAGGCACCCACTCTCCTTGCTGATTTAATTGTATTGGGGTGAAAACTGATGCTGCTTGATAGAGGACTCTACTGGAGTAATTGGTATCGATGACATGGTGCCTAAAGTGTCTCTGTCTCTTTCTCTATGCCAGTGGTCCTCAAATGATGGCCCGCGGGTCACATATTGTATTTGGATCTGTTTTGTTTCTTCATTGTAAAATAAGATCTATGCAGTGTGCATAAGAATTCGTTCATAAGTTTTGTTTTTACTACAGTCAGACCCTCCAATGGTCTGAGGGACAGTGAACTGGGCCCCTGTTTAAAAAGTTTAAGGACCCCTGCTCTATGCCATACTCACTCTACCTCTCCTTTTCTGACATTTCTCTGTCTGCCTGCCTGTCTCTCTCTGCACTCTATTACCACTAAGCAGAGAAAACAACTAAATAAGAAAAGGCTACTCGTGTTTATTGAGACTTAACTTGGCATGTACTTTTTTTTTTTTTTTGGTTTTGTTTTTGGGTCACATCTGGCAGTGCTCAGGGGTTCCTCCTGGCTCTACATTCAGAAATTGCTTCTGGCAGGCTCAGGGACTATATGCGATGCCAGGATTCGAACCACCATCCTTCTGCAAGCAAGGCAAATGCCCTACCTCCATGCTATCTCTCCGGCCCCACCTTGGCATGTACTTGCCCCAGGGTGGGCTAACATGTTAACCTATGGCTTAAAAATCAGCAATGACTTGCTTTGAAGACAGATTTCCCTGCTTGACACATAATGGTGAGATGAAACTAGGAGACACATCAAGACATCCTGACTTCGAAATAGGATATGTGCTAACACCAATATCTCAAATTATTGAAACCTGACCGTGAAAACCATGACTGAAGAGATCCTTTCTTGGGACCTTAAAGAGAGACTTTGGGGTTAGTCAAATTAGTGTGCCTAGAGCCTGTAGTTGGTCTTAGGGTCTTCATGGCATGTTTTTAGGCCAAAAGCTTTTTCATTCTATTTACCCAACTTTTGCCACACCCATGCAAAATATTGCCAACCTTTATCTTTATTTTCTAGTTAGAGGCATCTTCCCTAAGTAATTGAATTACTTTGTTTTTCTATAAGGTCAATTAGGGGAAGATGTTGGATTACTGGGGTCCTACCCTACTCAGTATTCATTCTCCACCCGAGTGTGATCTGCTGATTGGATTACTGGGTCCCTCCTTACTTATTATTTCTTCTCCACCCTAGAGTGTGGTCTGGTTCTTGCTAATAAAAGCCCAGGTTTCAGGAAGGCAGCGCATTCATTCTTCAGTCGTCCTCCACCAAGCTGCTTCCCTTCTGTGTTGGAATTCCTGGTTTGAGTGTTGGAAGTCATACTTCACCCCTTTCACTGTGTGGATTATTTCCTGCATCGATGTTTGCTTCCAGACCCATGTCTCTCCAGGACCTAGTTTTGGAGCCTAAGGTTTTCTCACAGAGACTAGTGGATGTGTTACATCCATTATCTCAATTTTATTTATTCAGTACAAGTTCCTGGAAAATAAATATTATTGTCCCTACATTCAAGTGAGAAAACAAAGATCCTAAGAGGTTACCTGACTAAGGTCATACATCTAGCGAGTGTTAGAGTCTAGACTGTATCTGACTTCAAAACTCATACTGTGGGACCCGGAGAGATAGCACAGTGGCGTTTGCCTTGCAAGCAGCCTATCCAGGACCAAAGGTGGTTGGTTTGAATCCCGGTGTCCCATATGGTCCCCAGTGCCTGCCAGGAGCTATTTCTGAGCAGACAGTCAGGAGTAACCCCTGAGCACCGCTGGGTGTGGCCCAAAAACCAAAAACCTAAACAAACAAACAAAAAAAAAAAAAACCTCATACTGTGGGCCCTGATTGATAGCACAGTAAGTAGGGCATTTGCCTTGCACATGGCCTACCTGGGGTTCAATTCCAGGTGCCCCATATGGTCCTCTGAGCACCTTCAGGAGTAATTCCTGCTTGTAGATCTAGGAGTAACCTCTGAGCATCACCGCATATGCCCCCATTCCCAAAAATACAAGAAAGAATGAAAAAGAAATAAATGGTTCTTGGAATAAGGGGAATTGGGTTCTGCAGAGACCTGGGTGACATTTACGATGAATTTCTTACTGGAAGTTGTCACTGCCTCATAGAACAGAGCACTATACATTATTCAGAATAGGAAGTAGCTGCTATTTTTGTATTCTGAGCAGGAGCACTATTGATGTAAAAAGGTGTTTTGGATATTTAAATGCTTTTGTACGAACCAGCAAGTCCTCAAGCTGGAGGCCTGATGAATTTAAAAAGTGAAAAAATACAATGTGATGAGATGCTTAAGTGCCCGAGAAACTGATTAACACCTTTTACAGCTTTTAGATTTCTGCCACAAAATGGAGACGCCTCCTGAAGCATTTCCTTTTCTGGGATGGTAGGTGAATTTTTGCCTTTTACTTCTGAATTTATTCATACCAATGCCTCTTGCGTTAAATAATCTTGATATCTCAAGTGAACTCACAGCAAAAAATGATCTCTATAGAGGCTGGAGAGATAGCATGACAGGTAGGACAATTGCCTTGCGCAAGACTGACCTAGGTTCGAGTGCTAATACCACATATAATCCCTTGAGCCCTACCAGGAGTTAACCTGAGCCACAGAGCCAGGAATAAGCCCTGAGACTGCTGGGTGTGGCTCCAAATTTCAAAACCAAAATTGATTCACATTTGTAGCAATAATCAGTGGGGGGGGGGGGGAAGCTCACTTCAGCACAGCTCAGCCATAATTCATCCAACAGATGCTTTCTTTACCTTCTAGAAACTTGTACTTCAATCCGAGTGAATGATAGGCATATCAATCATGGTAACTGTTAATAGGACGGATGTTTGTATCCCTCAAAATCTTGGATGAAATGATGATCCCTAATGGAATGGTATTTTGGAGCCTTTGGAAATTGAGTTCAGGAGAGGGGAATCCCCAGGGACCAGGGTCTGCGCCTTTAGAAGGACAACCACAAGAGAGTTGACTTTGCTCTTGGCCATGTTAAGACCCAGTGGGAAGGCTCCTGTCTGCAAAGCACCTCCATCTTGCATTGTAGGCATCTGTGTTTGTGGGCTAGGCTTTCCCTGTGGTGCATCTTGTTAGAAAAGAACCAAAGTTAAACAGGGACCAGTTCAGGCTGGAAGGACATACGCCCATGCTCTCCTTGCTTCCTGCTCCCTGGCACATATCTCTTCCGGCTCTGTTCGGACTCTGCTCTGCCCGGCTTCTCTGCCCACATCAGGGTCTGGGGTTACCCCAGAGAGAAGTTTTTGCCATCCAGGCATGAAGCCATGAGTGGAAATTCTAGTAGGTATATATGCAGCTGTCACAGCCAAGTATGCAACCCCTGGGTGTCACAATAACAGCACAGGAGGGGAAAGGAAAAAAGAAATAAAAAGAATTCTATGTGAAAGTGCTCTGGGTCCCTGTCCAAATTGCTCTGCAGACCTTGGTTCAGTTCAGAGCTCAAGTGAGGCTCCCTCCGAGATGATCATCCTATAGATTAACATTCTCTGGATTAACATCATCCAAGGCACCTCTGTTATTAGCATCCTCCAGGATTCAGGGCCTGGCCTCCTGTCAGCATTGTCCCATGTCTGCTCTGTGAACTCCCCCAGTCCCCATAGAATGATCCCTTCTTGGTCACTACTTCACAAGGGCCACTCTCCCACTTGGCCCCCCTCATTTAGGAATTAGGCACGTGCTCTTTCAAGATATTTACTTCTCTGAGTCTGCCTCTGCACTGGCTGCTGTAGTTCCTCAGGGGAGGAGCTAGGTGCTGTGTTTTCTCTGTGACACAGCAGCGCTCAGTGTATCCAGCTAGGGGCTAGAGGGACAGTACAATAGGAAGGGCATTTGCCTACAGTCTAGCAGACCCAGGTTTAATCCCCAGCATGCCATAGGGTCTCAGAGCACCACCAAGAGTAATTGATCTCTGAGCACAGAACCAGGAGTAACCCTAAAGACCCCCAGATGTGATTCAAAAAACCTAAAATAGGGCCAGCCCAAATTGGGAATACATCACCCCCTCAGTCTACCCAGCTAGCTAACCCTGTCAAGGTTCTTTTACAAAAGGCATAATCTTGTTTACAATAGTCTAGAATTCAAGAAAGATAGCTTCTTATTTACAATCATCTGGATTTAGGGCTGTCCAAGATGAACCTGACAGTACAGAGTCCTATGAGAACTCCTGGGAAGGACATAAAGTTAGAATCTAGAACTTTCCAAGTGGCTGAGCTGTGGCTGTCCTTCGATCTCTGGCAGAATTATTGCCTTGGTCCTTTCTCAGGCAATGTTGAGTCCCATATAGTACTACACTGAGTCCTGATTCTACATCCATTTGTGTTCTTGGCTTTGCTCCTGAGAATATGAAGGCCTGGACTTGAAACAGGGGACCAAGCTAGAGGCAGGGGGCCCTTCTTCACATGGAAAGCGCTAAGCTAATGTTGACTAACCAGATTGGAAAAGCTCCGCCAACTCTGTGTGTCTATTCAGGTCAGTGAAGAGTTAGGATTTTCAACTCAAATGCTGCTGCTGGCTCTCAGGCTTCTTTTTCCAACTTAGCATCTGGCCTATGAGCCACTGTTTGTTTTGTTCCTGAAGAGAACATAACATCGTTTCCTTCACTTAATCTAAAACATGGGTTTGCTGATTACTTAGGAGGGATAGCAACAGATTAAAATACGAGCATGCATGAAGGTGGTTGAAGACTTTCCTCATTTCTCTTCCCTCAATGCTCTTCCTCTCCCCCGCACCTCATTCTTTCACCCTCGTGGCTTATTAGCCATTCCAGTTCTGTTCCAGAAAATGACTCTGTTTAATTAACCATTACTCTAGAAATGACAACACTGCTCTGGCAAAGTCTACAGGCAGATCCAACCAACAGAGTCGCAGCCCCACCAACCACATCTGGAAAACATGTCACGTCCAGGGGCTGCGGAGCCAGCGGGAACTTCAGTCGTTAATCAGGACTTTTGCCTATGATTCATTCCCAGCGTGGCCCCATTAGAGACTTACTGTTGTGCCGTGTCTCTGGAATACAAAAGAGTTGAATGATTCCGAGTGGGTTGAGGTGGAGACATTCTCAGTTTTTCCAATTTGGTGTTTCAGAGTCTGAGAGTTTCTGACTTAGGTGTCAGGGATTTAATACCTGGGCCTCTTGTTCTTTTAAAAGTCTTTGCTTTGACACAAAACAAAACCACAGAGGGACAAAGCAAATAGCAGTGGAACAAAAATCTCAGTCTCATGAAGTTAACAGAGCAGACTCAGAAATTCGAGTCTCTCTTGACACCCACGACTTCCTGTGTCTTTTTATCTATACTACCAAATTAAAGGTTTTCTAAACCTGCTTTAAAAAAAAAAAAAAGAAAAAAGAATCCTCAGGGGCTGGAGAGACAGCACAAGCATTACCTTGCATGCAGCTGACCCAGGACGAATGTGGTTTGATTTCCGGCATCCCATATGGTCCCCGGAGCCAGGAGTGATTTCTGAGCACAGAGCCAGTAATAACCTCTGAGCATCGCCAGGTGTGGCCCAAAAACCAATCAATTAAAAATAAATAAATAAACTGCTTAAGAATGAAAATAAGGGCCCGGAGATATAGCACAGCGGTGTTTGCCTTGCAAGCAGTCGATCCAGGACCTAAGGTGGTTGGTTCGAATCCCGGTGTCCCATATGGTCCCCCATGCCTGCCAGGAGCTATTTCTGAGCAGACAGCCAGGAGTAACCCCTGAGCAATGCCGGGTGTGGCCCAAAAACCAAAAAAAAAAAAAAAAAAAAAAAGAATGAAAATAAAAACCTCGGTGCTACCCTAAGCATCCCAGCTTGCTGCTTCAAACCCAGACCCACAGAGCTCAGCATCTGGGCTCCCAGGACTGCCCTTATCACCTGGTTTCCCATTACACTCTTGTGTCTGTGTTAGACACCCCCTAACCTCTTCCCACAGACTTGTTTATTTTATTTTATTTTGATTATAGGATCTTACTCAGTAGTGCTTACTCCTGGCTTGATGCTTAGAGAGTATATACAGTATTAATAATAGTAATTAATATAGTAAATATTAAATAGTAATTAATTATAATAATTAATAATATTACTATTCAGGTATTAAACTAGAATCAACCCTAGGCAAGGCAATCTGTATTGATCCCTCTGATCCAGAGTTACCATTTGATGCCCAGGGGTTACTCCTGGCTTTGCACTCAGGGATCACTCCTGGCAGCTCTAGGGGGTGCCAGGGATCGAACCAGGATCTGCCATATGCAAGGCAAGCACCCTCCTCACTGTACTGTCTCTCCGGCCCCTCTAATTACTTATTATTGTTTTGGGGCCACACATGGCGGCACTCGGGATTACAGACTCGGGGAACCACAAGGGATGCTTGGAATCGAACCTGGGCTGGCCGCATGCCAGGCAAACCCCTACCTGCAGTGCTATCACTCTTGTCACTTTTTAGCAATTGTACTAAAATACCAAGCTAGTGCTGCTCAGTATGGTAGACGTCTCATTCACAGAGGAGACCTAGAAATCCTCAGTACAACGCCACTGGTCTTTCCCATGAAGGCATAAGATTTTGTAAATGTGGGGCCGGGTAGGTGGCGCTGGAGGTAAGGTGTCTGCCTTGCAAGCGCTAGCCAAGGAAGAACCGAGGTTCGATCCCCCGGCGTCCCATATGGTCCCCCCAAGCCAGGGGCGATTTCTGAGCACATAGCCAGGAGTAACCCCTGAGCGTCAAACGGGTGTGGCCCAAAAAACCAAAAAAAAAAAGATTTCGTAAATGTAACTTATGTCTGAGTGCAGAATCGTTTATGATTTTGGAGGCATCGAATCTCCCTCCTGCAATTGCATCCCACCTGCCTCCCACTTTGTGCTTCATCTCTTAATTCCACCTTTACAGATGTTCCTCTGCTTCCAGGTCTAGAACTGACAACTGCCCTCTCTAGAATCCACCCCTTCCCCTTCAGAGACATCATCCCTGTCTTTGGGGAAGCCTCGGGCTTTTGGACTCTTGTACCATACATGGGTCTCGACTCATTTCTGTGTTTCCTATACTGGTGTCTAAAGTGTTTCTCCAGCTCCATCATGTGCTCCTCGGAGCAGTAGTCACGACTTGGCAATGATGCTTCCTGGATATAGGAATTCTCTGTGAAGGAACCTGACACTGCTCCCTGTGCCTCATACCACCCTGGCTGCATCTGGCTTCTCCTGCCATTGACTGATTCCAGAAAACATCTGCTAGTTCATGGGAAAACCCAACAGCTGCATCCCAAACAAATGTGGTCTTTGGGAAAGGAAACAAAAAGAGCCCAATTTTCTAGACTTAGAGACTTCTTTGACAATGCTGACAAAGGGTAAAATAGAAAAAGAAATCCTTAGGGCCTGAGTGATAGGACAGTGAGCCATTAAAGTGTTTGCCTTGCATGCCACTGACTTGAGTTCAATCCCTGGTATCCCATATCGTCCCCTGAGCACTGACAGGAGTGATTTCTGAGTTCAGAGCCAGGAGTAAACCCTGAGCATTGCCAGGTATGATCTAAAAAGCATTAAAAAAAAATCTTTGATTGGGGCTGGAGAGATAGCATGGAGGTAGGACATTTGCCTTGTATGCAGAAGGACGGTGGTTCAAATCCAGGCATCCCATATGGTTCCCTGAGCCTGCCATGAGCAATTTCTGAGCGTAGAGCCAGGAGTGACCCCTGAGCACTGCTGAGTATGACTAAAAAAAAACAAAACAAAACAAAACAAAAATCCTTGATTGGAATAAAAAATTGGAATTTAAGCAGGAGTTCTGTGGCCCAAAAATTTTGCAGTCGTGATGTGGAGTTGGGGTCAGTTCAAAAGGGACTTGCAGCCTAAGGAGTGTGAGAAGGAAAATCCCTACTGAGAGGAACAGCAATACCAACAGCTAAGTGGGTACTTTCTGGAGAAGTCAGAGGGCCAGGCCTTGGGAAGAAGGGGTGTCAATCCAGCAGAAGTGACAGCAGAATTTGGGTAAGTAAAAGCCAGAGTAAGAATATCGGAAAGAAGAAATGGAGGGAAGGAGGAAAGGAGGGAGGGGGATAAAAAGGAAAGTAAAAAAGGAGGGAAGGAGGGGCCAGAGGAATAGCATAGTGGTAGAGCATTTGCCTTGCACTCGGCTGCCCAGGATGGACCTGGCTTTGATCCCCGGTGTCCCATATGATTCTCTGAGCCAGGAGCAATTTCTGAGCGCATAGCCAGGAATAACCCCAGAGCATCACCGGCTGTGGCCCCCAAATAAAACAAACAAAAACAATGAAGGAAGGAAAGAAGTAAAAAAAAGGAAAGAGGGAAGGAAGGAGAAAAGGAAAGGAAGAAGGGAGATAAGGAGGAGTGATCCCTGAGCACAGAAACAGTATTCCCTGACACTGCCAGGTGTCACCCGAAGACAAAGAACAGGAGAACAAATTAGTTAAAGAAGTTTCATTTCTGTGCTGTGCAGGGGATCAAACCCAAGGCCTCACCTCTAAGGGCTAAGGCACGTATTTTACCAGTGGGCTGTACCCCTTGCCCCAAACATGATTTTTGGGTTATATATTATGTTATATATATTATATATGGGCTCCCAAGGAAAACCTAGGTGTTTAATGCTCGGATTGGAGAGGTGAGGCTGCTGATCCAATGGTGCTGGTGGTAACCAAGGCCACCAGGTGGTGCTCTGAGGCCACTAGGTCATGCTTGGCGAAGTCAGGAGTTGAATTTATGGCCTCCCAGATGGCAGGCATGTACCAAGACCTCCGTGCTAGTTCCCCAGCTAAGAACATTTTTTTTGTGTGTGTGGAAAATGATTGTTTTGTGCCTCTTTTTTTTCCTTTTCTTTTTCCCCCTGCATAGGCACAGTAACTATTGGGGATATTATAGAGGGAATTCCCTTGGCCTAGGAGATATAGGGTTTCTCCACCCCTGAAGTATACTGTCATGGGATTAACTATAGACTCCTTGCATGATTATTTACTCTCCCCTTGTTGCTTTCGTGGTGTAAGGAAGACTTCTGCTTTCTCTTGGATGGTAAAATCAGACCTCTGTATTTAGAGATCTTGGTGACTGTGCAGCTCAAGGAAGGGAGCTTATGAAGTCTTTCTTGTGGTTCTAGCAGTTATGCTTCTTCAGTGTCGTTTTAATCCATCTTCTGTAGTTGGTGGTCTTGGTCATTATGTTGCTGCTAGGATGGAGCCTGGGATAAAGTCTTTCGTTATGTTTCCAGAAGACCTGTTCTATTGCGGTTGTCTTTCAGACCTCTGGAATTTGAGATCTTGTTTGTTGAACAGATGGTAGACCAAAAGCTAGGCTAGAGCTTTTTGTTGCTGCTGTTGTTGTTGTTGGTCTCTGGATGCATACTGTCCAGTCTTGGTTGCAACAACCAGTCATCTGTATATAGCGATCTTGGCTTTTGCACAGATCAAAGGGTGACATATTTTCTGATTTTGTCTTATCGATAGCTGATGAGGAAGGACAACTTGCTCTTAGATCAAGTTGTTCCCGTTTCCTTATTGTCAGGTTATCAATTTAGAACTGGCGCATGTTGGTTGTAAATGCCCTGGAGGGGATTTGATTCCTGGAGCTGTTGCTGTCGTTTCTATGTCTGGGATCCAGGAGTCAAGGCTGGACAGTCAGTGTCTAGTTCCCTGGAGCCTAAGTTGTTTCCACATGACATACATTCAGGGTGGGAGATGTCCCTGTGTTGTAAACAAGTATGAGTTCTTATCCCTAGTAGACAAGAGCTTGCTTTTATACGTACAATTTCCCCTTTGTTTAATATGTCTTTGCAGGAGGAAGTGGTGCTACATTATATTGCTGGTGGATTTGGGGGTGGGTGGAGAGAAAAGAAAACAGACTCCCGACAAAAACTAAGAATATATATGCTCACACATACCATATTTGCCGGCGTATAAGATGACCCTTCAACCCATAGAAAACTTCCTAAAAGTCTTAAAAGTAAGTTACTTCTTAAAAGTAAGAGGGGTGCAGATCACTTGTCCCTGAAGCTGGAACAAGTTTCAGCATGCCGTATACTAGCATATAAAATGACTCCCGACTTTTAGGAAGTTTTTCATGGGTTGAAGGGTCGTTTTATATGCTGGCAAATACGGTAACTAAAGGAAAAAAGTTTCTTTAAAAAAAAAAAGATTAAATAAAAGACATAATTAAAGGGATAAAGTGGGGCCGGGAGAGATAGCATGGAGACCAGGCATCTGTCCTTCCTGTAGAAGGACGTTGGCTCAGAACCCAGCATCCCATATGGTCCCCCGTGCCCCTCAGGGACGTTCTCCAAGCATAGAGTCAGGAGCACCCTCCGAGTGCCGCCAGGAGTGACCCAAAAGAAGCAAAAACAAATCAAATCAAATAACAAAAACTAAAGCAAAACAAAACAAACAAACAAAAGAAGCTAACAAGAATAAAAAAGAAAAGAAAAAAACAAAGAACAAGGGAGAAAGTGATACAGGAGATCACTTTACATTTGGGGAGAAACAGGATAAGAGGTAGTGTTATATAGGTCTATACTTATGATGAAAGTATAGGCTTCCCCATAGTCTTTCAAGGTTTCCTTGTGAGGTGTGGGGTCCAGGCAGGGAGGTCTTGGGTAGAGTTCTTGCAGAGGGGGTCCTTTGGAGCTAGTTCCGGTATCAAGCCACAGTCCACATTAGGGAGAGGTGATTAGGAGGGTCACACTGCATGAGTCTGTCGGAGTGTTGGTTGTATTTTCTTGCCGGGAACGAGGTGAGACCTTGAGTGGTTGTCTCTTCACTTGGGTAGTGGGTACTGGCTCGTTGGGATAGGAGGTCTGTCTTGATGCCTTGTGCCGCCCGAGGAAACCTCACCAGCTAAGAACATTTTTTAAATTAATCTATTTATGATAAAGAATATTCATATTATTTCAAAACACAAAAGCATTTTAGAGATGTAAAATACTAGCAGTAGGCCTCCTAGTGTTTAGTAGAAGTAACATTGCAGTAAATTTCGTGAAATGGCCCTTAGGGAGGTCAAGTGATAGTGATACAGTCAGCCCAGGATACAACAAGGGCACAGGCACATGAGATGAAGCTTTCCCAGGAGGGATCGCACCTTTGGAGTTTGAAGTACGAGAGATTTGAGGAGGATGTAGTAGAATGATTATGTTAGGTTCGTGCCAACAACCCAGCGATAGGACAAAGAGACTATTTGGCAATGCAAGTCACAAAGCGGGGTTTATTAAGCCAGCCTGCTGGGGTCCAACCACTTCTGACCAGCAGGGTGTAGGTTAAGACCCCGAGTTTAGGGTCCGTAGAGTTTTGATAGTCACTGACACCATGCACATTGTTCAGTTAGCCTCAGGAAACAGATAGCAAAGGATACACACTTCACATAACACAAGTAACATAATTCAAATGGATCAAGGCTGCCCTAGAAAAAGCATGTCCACCAGGCCTGGATGTGGGAGAGGAGACATTGATAAATGTTTATGGGGGCACCATAGACACCTATCAGTATCAGTTTCTATGCCTCTCAGGTGCTCTTTTCTTCTGGGAAGGTTGGTAGGTTCTATTTCCCCACATCAGCCTAACCTCCAGCAATGTATATGAGCATTAAGGCATAGTAAAAGCATAGCCTAGGGCCTAACCAGCTAGGCATCTTGGTCAGTATCTGTAAATGTGAGGTTGGCATATGCCTACCTGTCCTTACAATTACAAAAGATGCCCATAATTTTCTCTCTTTTTTTCTTTTTTCTTTTTTTTGGTTTTGGGGTTATACCCAGCAGCACTCAGGGGTTACTCCTGACTCTAAGCTTAGAAATCACTCCTAGCAGGCTCAGGAGACCATATGGGATGCCCGGATTCTAACCACCAACCTTCTGAATGCAAAGCAAATGCCTTACCTCCATGCTATCTCTCTGGTCCCACCCACAATTTTCTACTCTGGCCAGTGTCCTTTCTCCTTGCTCTAGGCATTGCAGCTCTCTCATGAAAAGCCTAAGTTTCTTTTCTACGAGTTGACTTGAAGAGGCCTACTGGGGTTTTTTAACTCGTAAATGTCAGCACTAGTGTGCAGAAAAGTGAATGATGATGGGGCCTGGAGAGATAGCACAGCGGCGTTTGCCTTGCAAGCAGCCAATCCAGGACCAAAGGTGGTTGGTTCGAATCCCGGTGTCCCATATGGTCCCCCATGCCTGCCAGGAGCTATTTCTGAGCAGACAGCCAGGAGTAACTCCTGAGCAATGCTGGGTGTGGCCAAAAAAAAAAAGAAAAGTGAATGATGACAGATCACAAATTCCAGTAACACTTGCCACCCTAATCAGACAACCCAGTAACCACCAGACCTAAGAGAAAGCCAGCAGCCAACTTATAGCCAAACTACCCATCAGCTTCTCTAGTAAGGTCTCACCTTGGCTAACACAGCAACCAGCTGACCAAAAGGTAAATGTTGGAACCAAAGCAAGGCTTATTGTTGCATGCCAGGGAGGTTCGCTAGTTGGTTGTGATCCAGCCAGATTATGGTAACAGAGGTGGTCTTGAATGAGGCTCAAACTGGTGTGAAACAACCTGGACTGATCCTTCTCTTGCTTTGGAAAAGAATCAAGGTTTCAGGCCCGGAGAGATAGCACAGAGGCGTTTGCCTTGCAAGCAGCCGATCCAGGACCAAAGGTGGTTGGTTCAAATCCCGGTGTCCCATATGGTCCCCCGTGCCTGCCAGGAGCTATTTCTAAGCAGACAGCCAGGAGTAACCCCTGAGCACTGCTGGGTGTGGCCCAAACCCCTCCACCCCCCCCAAAAAAAAAGAATCAAGATTTCTTCAGTTGATTCCCTAGTAAGGCTTCTCAGATGTGACATTATCAACGAGTTGTGCCAAGTTAGTCCTTGTTGGGGTGTGTTTTGAGGGAGTGGAATTAAAGGGAGAGGAGTTATGTTTCATGCATTGGAAGGATAGAGCACAGCACCCATGGCCTCTACCCACTAGATGCCACTAGAACCTCCAGTGTGAGAGTCAAAATGTCCCCAGATATTTGCCTAATGTCCTCCAGAGGGCAAAATTTTTCGCTGTTGAAAAACATTGCTCCAGAGACCAACGTTAACAAATACCCAAAACCAAGCCTGAGCCTGGCAGTCTTCCTTGCAGTGTTGCAAGCAAGAGATGGGCACAGTAGACATGGGGTGGGGGAAATGGACAGGGAGGTCTGTGTGCCACTGCAGGCCCTGTTCTAGCTTGTTCTGTATCTGTCACACAGACAATGACAGTCAAAGCAAAGGAGACGCAGACAGGAATTACAGGTCACTGAGGACATCAGACACTAGTGTCCAAGGATTTCTTCAATTTCATTCTGATTTAAACTCAGTGTTTCTTTTGGTTTGGGGGCCACACCCAGCAGTTTCAAGGCTTGTTATTGGCTCTGCACTCAGGCTCTGCACTCCTGGCGGGGATTGGAGGACCTTATGTGGTGTTGGGCACGGAATGCAAGCTAGCCACATGAGCGCAAACACATAACATTGTACTATTGTTCTGGCCTCCTGAGACTTAAACTCTGACTCTGGACTTTGTTATTTAAGCAATTTTGGGCAGTTGTGAGAAAGAGTGATTCATTATTATGTTCATCTAAGAAATAGTTTAGACGGCATCTAGATTGGGGGTAGGCCAAACCTGGCAGCACTCAAGGGTTATACTCTTGTCTCTGCATTCAGAAATCACTTTCGGTGATACTCAGGGGACCATATGGGATGACAGGGATCAAAACTGGGTCTACCACATGCCAGGCAAATGCCTTACCTGCTGTACTATCACTTCAGTCCCCACATCCTAGATTTTTTTTTTTTTTTTTTGGTTTTTGGGCCACACCCGTTTGATGCTCAGGGGTTATTCCTGGCTATGAGCTCAGAAATTGCTTCCAGCTGGGGGTACCATATGGGACGCCGGGGGATCGAACCTCGGTCTGTCCTATGCTAGGGCTTGCAAGGCAGACGCCTTACCTCTAGCGCCACCTCTTCGGCCCTACACATCCTAGATTTTTAACGGTGGGCTCTGTGGGGTCCTCTATAGAGTCGTATGACTGAATGTGGAAGGTTCAAAATAAATTTATTTCAGCCAGAGCGGTGGCGCAAGTGCTAAGGCATC
This sequence comes from Suncus etruscus, assembly GCF_024139225.1. Taxonomy (NCBI): domain Eukaryota; kingdom Metazoa; phylum Chordata; class Mammalia; order Eulipotyphla; family Soricidae; genus Suncus; species Suncus etruscus. Next base: position 12,054,134 of record NC_064855.1, read on the forward strand.
TGTCTTACACATACTAGCCTAGGACAGACTGAGGTTCTATGCCCTGGTGTCCCATATGGTCCTCCAAGCCAGGAGTGATTTCTGAGCACATAGCCAGGAGTAACCCCTGAGTGTCACCGGGTGTGACCCAAACACCAAAAAATAAATAAATAAAATAAAATAAATTTATTTATGGTTTATTATCGTAAAGTTTGATGTGTATACCTACTTTATTTTATGGGGTGTATAAGATCACACCCAGCTATGTTCAAGGCTTTATTCCTGGTTCTTTGCTTAGTAGTCAGGAAACCATAGGCAGTGCACAGGATCAAACATGGATGGGCCATGTGCAAGGCAATTGTGTTATCACCTGCATTATCTCTCTGGTCACTGATTTGTACACCAATCTTATACACACATACATCCAGAGTTACATTAAATGTCTATTAAAAAGAGGCTGCAGTAATGGTAAAATGGGAAGGGCACTTGCTTGCACATGCTATCCTGAGTTTGATCTTCAGCATCCCATATGATCCTTGGGCACCCCATATGATCCAGGAACAATTCCTGAACATCACTGGTTGTGGTTTCCCCCAAAGTAAAAGGAGTTATAGGTACCTGCGAGATAGTACAGCAGCCATCCCAAATTTAATCCCCAATACCACATATGTTCCCCCTGAAGTGAACCCCCTGAGTATAGCCCCAAACAAAATAAAAGAATGGGGTTGTGATCCCCAATACCACCCATAAATGCCAAGTCCTTGTTCCCCTGGGCACAAACATCTGAGCACCACACCTCAATAAGGGTAGCCTCTCAGAAGCACCAAGGCCAAATGTTTGTCTTGCACACTGCAAACCAAGATTCCATCCTGGCGTCCCATATGGTCCCCTGAGCATCACCAGGAGTAATCCCTGAACACAAAGCCGGAGTAACTCCTAAGCACCACCAGTTGTGGCCAATGCCACATACACAATAAAAGAAAAGAGAACTCGGGAGCATCCATTAAGAAAAGAAGAGCAGCCCAAAGTCAAAGCTCTCTTGCATTCGAAACCCACCACATCCCCAAGCAACTCTGCCTTCCTGATTTATTTATTTTCCCAGTGGAGCAGTGCCCAGCCAGGCATTTTAGGACCTGCTTCGGGGAAACAAACAAGAACAACAACAACAAAACCAAACAAGGTGAAGTCATAGATTCTTGGCATCTTTCTGTCAAAAGCAGCTGGACCTTATGAAAATGAATGATAATTCACTTTGTAACTCAATTTTTATTTTTCCCAGGGGGATTTTTGGTCATATTTCTTCAGGTTGGTGAACACACGGGTATATGGAAGTGGAGAATGAAGAATTTTTTTTGAGTAGGTGATGTTTCCCCTTAGCTGGTGGTATCAAATGTACAGCAAAGCTGGATGGACAGATTTGACTAGTAGTCTATAGGTTCCAGCAAGGAGGATTCTTGGTGGAACAAGAAAAATAAAGGTGGGGCCGGGAAGGTGGCGCTACAGGTTAGGTGTCTGCCTTGCAAGCGGATGGACCACGGTTCGATCCCCCGGTGTCCCATATGGTCCCCCCCCCAAGCCAGGGGTGATTTCTGAGCGCATAGCCAGGAGTAACCCCTGAGCGTCAAACGGGTGTGGCCCAAAAACCAAAAAAAAAAAAAAAAAAAGAAAAATAAAGGTGGGGCCGGTGAGGTGGCGCTAGAGGTGAGGTGTCTGCCTTGCAAACACTAGCCAAGGAAGGACCTCGGTTCGATCCCCCGGCATCCCATATGGTCCCCCCAAGCCAGGGGCAATTTCTGAGCGCTTAGCCAGGAGTAACCCCTGAGCATTCAACGGGTGTGGTCCAAAAAACCAAAAAGAAAAAAAAAAGAAAAAAGAAAAAGAAAGGTGGTGTCTGAGCAGTGGGAAAGGTATTTGCTTGCATACAGCTGACCCAGCTTTGATCTCCGTTACCCCAAATGGTCCCCTGAGCCTACCAAGAATAATTTCTGAATGCAGAACCAGAACCAGGAGTAACTCCTGTGGCCCCCCAAAGAAAACAACAACAAAAAGAAAGGCAAAGGTTGGGGGCCGGAGTGATAGCATAGTGGGTAGGGCATTTGCCTTACATGTGGTATTTGCCTTACATGTGGTCGACCTGGGTTTGAATCTTGTATGATCGCCTGAGCCTGCCAGGAGTGATTCCTGAGTGCAGAGCCAGGAGAATTCCTGAGCACCACTGGTGTGGCCAAAATCAATATAAAACAAGCAAATAAAAAAGGGCCAGAGAGATAGCACAGCAGTAGGGCGTTTGCCTTGCATGCAGACAATCCGGGATAGACGGTGGTTTGAATCTCATCATTCCATATGGTTCCCCGAGCCTGCCAGGAGCAATTCCTGAGTGCAGAGCCAAGAGTAATCCTTGAGTGCCACCGAGTGTGATCCAGAAACAAACAAACAAACAAAAAGGCAAAAGGCAAAAGGCAAAGGTTGTCTTTTTTTTGGGGGGGGGGGCACACCTGGCGTTGCTCAGGGGTTACTCCTGGCTGTCTGCTCAGAAATAGCTCCTGGTGGGGCCGGAGAGATAGCATGGAGGTAAGGCGTTTGCCTTTCATGCAGGAGGTCATCGGTTTGAATCCCAGTGTCCCATATGGTCCCCCGTGCCTGCCAGGAGCAATTTCTGAGCCTGAAGCCAGGAATAACCCCTGAGCACTGCCGGGTGTGACCCAAAAACCACAACAAAAGAAAAGAAAGAAAGAAAGAAAGAAAGAAAGAAAGAAAGAAAGAAAGAAAGAGAGAGAGACAGAGAGAGAGAGAGAGAGAAAGAAAGAAAGAAAGAAAGAAAGAAAGAAAGAAAGAAAGAAAGAAAGAAAGAAAGAAAGAAAGAAAGAAAGAAAGAAAGAAAGAAAGAAAGAAAGAAAGAAAGAAAGAAAGAAAGAAAGAAAGAAAGAAAGAAAGAAAGAAAGAAAGAAAGAAAGAAAGAAAGAAAGAAAGAAAGAAAGAAAGAAAGAAAGAAAGAAAGAAATAGCTCCTGGCAGGCACGGGGGACCATATGGGACACCGGGATTCAAACCAACCTCCTTTGGTCCTGGATCGGCTGCTTGCAAGGCAAATGCCGCTGTGCTATCTTTCCAGGCCCAGGCAAAGATTGTCTTAACCATTGCAAAGGATACTCAAGGATGCAGCATCAGTCAGAGACATGTAAACATCATCTGCATGACTAAGTCAGGGGACTTCTGCCTCAGAGTGAGCTGCCTTCGTAGGCTCATCTGGGTCTCACAGGAGAGACATATGAGCTACTGACCTGTCCCTTCCACACTATGCTAGCCAGGAGCACCTCAATGCAAAGTCATGAAAGTTAAGGTGGAGAGGAAGAGGTGAGCTTAGGCCTTTGGCACAATCAGAGAACCACCACCTACCTCACTTCTGCGATCTCATAAACACACTGAGAGAGGTAAAGATGGTAATTTCCAAGTATACCATGTCCTTAGAACTCCCAGTATTTTGAGAGAAATTGACCTATTGGAAGTTCAAAGCTCTGGAATGAGCATAGAAGACATTGAAGCTCAATCTTTCAAATGAGGAAGCAAGGGTGTTAAAAGCCTGATCTATGATCATGGGACAAACAGTCAATGGAACCACATTGGAACCCAGGTTTTGGACTCTGAATAGAACTTTGGAAAATGTGATTTGTAGGTAATGCTCCTCTCACAAGTTTCCTTCCGTTGCCCATCCTGCCCCTGCTCATTCTTGTCCTCAACAGCCTGTGGAGTTTACTGCCCATGACAGCAGTGGATGGTTTGGTAAAATGGCTAGAGAAAGTGATGCCCAGCGTTCCTTACATTGGCAAGGTGAAGTTCTCATCCTTCCAGTCTCACCTATTTCTCTGGGCATTGACTGATGAACCTACAGTCTCAAATACAAGTTTCTTTTTCTTTCTTTTTTTTTTTTTTTTTTTGGTTTTTTGAGCCACATCTGTTTGATGCTCAGGGGTTACTCCTGGCTAAGCGCTCAGAAATCGCTCCTGGCTTGGGGGGACCATATGGGACACCGGGGGATCTAACCGCGGTCCATCCTACGATAGCGCTTGCAAGGCAGACACCTTACCTCTAGTGCCACCTTCCTGGCCCCTTAAATATTATTTTATTTATTTTATTTTATTTTTTGGTTTTGGGGCCACACCCAGTGGTGCTCAGGAGATACTTCTGGCTCTGCTCAGAAATAGCTCCTAGTAGGCAAGGGGGACCATATGGGATGCTGGGATTCGAACCACCCTTGGTCCTGGATAGGCTGCTTGCAAAGCAAACACACTACCACTGTGCTATCTCTCCAGCCCTATTTTTTTTGTTTGTTTTTGTTTTTGGACCACACCTGGAGGTGCTCAGGGGTTACTCCTGGCTGTCTGCTCAGAAATAGCTCCTGGCAGGCACGGGGGGGGGGGGGGGGGGGGAGGGGGGAACCATATGGGACACCGGGATTCGAACCAACTACCTTTGGTCCTGGATCTGCTGCTTGCAAGGCAAACGCCGCTGTGCTATCTCTCAAATACAAGTTTCAACTCAATCCTGACAGGGCAAGGCCACTGGATAATCCCGATATTTGTCAACCAATCCTCACTGGTTATGCTGTGCCACAGAGAGATGTGCTGTGGAAAGAGAAAGGTTGGTCTCTATGGAGGTGTAAACAGGAGCAGAAATTGGTCCCATAACTCCCTCACCAAGAATTGTATGCCCCTTTCTACAACTCTGCTCATGGAGCCCTACTCCTGGGAGAAAGGCCTTTTCCAAATTCACACCCACACCCAGTGCACTACATCACACTGGCACCTGGATATTTTTTCCCTAGGGGAGATAACTACCTTTCAGAGGTAAGTAAGGTGCTTTGATGGAGGCCTCAAAGCTACAAAGCAAACAGCCACCATGCTGAATTTCAGGGGGGAAACATGACCTCACACTGCCTTCCTGGGGCATCCAGCTTAACTTCCCACCAATGACCATGTTAGAACAGTTCCCACACTGGCACAAAGCCACAGGCATGAACTACAGGAACTTAACTCTGGCCAGCAACCTCAACATAATCATCGGGAGTGTGTGTGTGTGTGGGGGGGGGGGGGGGAATGACTTAAATGCCTTCTGCTTGCGGATGTGAGCCAAGATCTGAAGGCAATGTGTTTTCCTAAGTAATATTCATCTTGTATCACTCCTGTTTCCCAAGAGATACAGGGCAACTAAACTAGTGCCATTTTTCAACGCCATATGGAGTTTAGGCTAAGAAGATGGTATTTAAGAACTCCAAGGGGTCTAGAGGGACAGCTGGAAGAGGGAAAGGGGCATCATAGGTATGCAGAAATACTTCCTTCCCCGCTTCAATATGAGCCCCACCCCAACTCCTTTCGCCCCCCCCCCAACCTTCCCATCTCAATGAAATATTCCTCCTCCCCAGCTGTTGTCACAATAACAGCTTGGGGTCGGGGGCTGTCATTTAACAATCTGCTTCTGGAGCTGCACGCCAAAGCCTAGTGACAGCTCATTTGGAATCAATCAAACATTTAGTAAGGAAGAACCAAGGAAGCTTGGTGTCTAGATTGAGGCTCCCCAGATTCTGTGGCGAGGGCAGGAGCAGAGGGGAGTGACTGGCAGGAGGGCTAAGGTGGCAGGATGATGGGAAGCAGCTCACTCCAGCATGGGCCTAGCTAGGCCCCATCTACGGCTTCCTAACCTTGTGTTCTAGGCGAGTAATGAGACCCGCTGAGACGCCATTTCTTTCGAGAGCTTGTTGTGAGGCGGCAAGATAATGAAAATGAAAAGCCTGACCCCGAGGAAGGCCTGACTAACTAGCAGCCATTATACAGGGGAGAGTGGTAACATGGGGGAATGCTGTGAAGCCGACTGAGGGAACCCGACTTGTAGAAGGCAGCATTATTTAACCTAGCACTCACTCATTCTTGTGAGCAGAACAAGGAGAGGAAGCAGATTTGGAGAGAGCTGTAAGAAAGAACTCACAAGGGGGAGCTGTTTTTGGCTTCTTGTTTTGTTTTGTTCCAAGAACTGTAACTGGGATAATGACTTGCTGTCTCTTTTCGGTTGTCCTTTCGTGCAATACATGATGTCATCTTTGAGGCATCGCGGGTCCTGCTGGGACCCCAATAAGCAGTGGAGTATACAAGAGCTGGAGAGACAGTATAATGGGGAGGATGCACATCTTGGGTGCGACTGACCTGGGTTCGATCCCCAGCTCCCCATAAGTTCCTTCACTGGAGCCCGTCAGGAGTGACCCACAAATGCAGGGCCAGGAGTTAACCTTGAGAACAGCCACATGCAGCCTAAACACAAAATTAGAAAATAATAATTATTGAGTTCAAAATAAAACCCGAATCAGTAGATGGAATAAAGCAGATTACTTTCTTTAAAGAAAAACGAGAGAGAGAATGAAACAGTGATATGTAAGTGACTTACTGGATCTTAAATACTCCAACGGAACACTTGGGCTTTATAAAAAAGGGAGAAATTAAGAAATTAAGACTAACACCCAGTTTCTTCCATCTGTGGCCTAGTTTCTTATATCTAAATGTGTGAAATACTCTTTCTGGCAAAGGCATTTGGGGTAAAAATGGAAAATCAAAAACGTCCAGATGAATTCACCATCAGTAAAAATCCCCAAGAATAAAAAAATGCTCCAAGATTGATGAGTTAGTTACCCTCCTTCACCCTGAACCCTAAGCCCGTGGGGTGTCATCCAACATGGGACCATTTGAGCTTGGCCCAGCCCAGAAGATAAAACTGACTCTGTCTCCTCTTGGACTAAAGCCAAGGGAGCAGCCAAGGGGCATTGCTAGGCCTGGCCAGATTGTCCCAGTCTGTCACTCAACTGGTCTCTCTTTCCATCTTGTATCTTCTCTATGACACTTCCTTTCTACCCCTTCCTTCCTTCTTCTTTCTTCAGTCCTTCACTCACCATTTATTCTCATCTTGCTTGTTTGTGCTCAAGATTGTCATTGGGCATCATGTCACTTGGCATAAAGAACTTGCAGCTTTGGGGCTAAATTCTCTCATTAATCTGGATCCCTGATGAAAGCCAAGGGTCTAAGAGCTGACATGATTAATACATTAACCATCACAATGGTGAGACGAAGAAACTCATCCAGGAGTTTCCTCCTGAAAGCATAAACCCAGTCAACTTGTCCTGTCTCCACTTACCCAGGATGGATTCATGCTCTCCCAGACTGTCATGGTGGTGTTGGCCATGGAGGGCACTGGGCTGTGCAGGGCAACTCCTCAGGGGGATTCCAGCCCATTCCTGCTATTGTTTTTCTTCTTCACTTCTGGTTGAAGCTACTCATAACTTCTTCCATTCTTTCTTTGATGAAAACGTTGCTTCTTTATTCCCCGCCATCCATTTGTTCTAAACTTCCAATGTCTGTCTCCTCTTTTTCCACCAGATTCAATCCATTAGCTTTCTACCACTGGATTGAACCATATAGACTCAGCTCCATTTACTTTCCCAACTCTACCTGTCAAGTTTAAGGGAGATCTCTTTTGGGCCCTACAGAGGAACTTCTCCCCCAGGAGCCTGTCTTTATTGCCCCAACATGAAATCAATACTCTGCAGTCTACATTGACCGTCATTTTTATCTCTATATTGAAATGCAGAAACTCAGAGAGCCAGAGAGATAACTCCTAGGGCTGAGTATAAGGTTTGCCTGCAGGAAGCCTGGATTTAATCTACCACACCATGGGGTTTTGGGTATTGCTAGGCTTGACCCTCCTTGGCAGGAGGACCCTCCCTGAACTCATTGTCAGCATTTCCTTGTCAGGCTGGAACCTTCAAGGCCAGGTCAGCAGAAGTGTATGAGCTACAGTGAGAAATCTCAACTGTGACACTTGCCAGTTCTCATTGAGCTCTGGGTGGGAAATGTCCCAGGCTCGGTCTATTTTTAATGTCACAGTCAGTCTAGCGGAAAGAAAAATGTCACGTGCAGGTAAAGTCATTCAGAACACGGGCTCATCACTTTCACTCCCCATGGCTGAGGTAGGTCCCAGACCACTCACACTCAGGGGGTCTTCACATCTTGAGTGACATGGGCAAAGGGCAACTTTCCCTGTCCGTCTTCCTACTCACCTCTGCATAGTCAGATAGTCCTGGACATTGTCCTAGGGCTCTGTCCCTATGAACAGAAATCCTGCACATTATTCCTGCCCAATTGCTGGCTTGTGGTGTGATTACATCTCTGCTTGACTCAGGAGAACGTGTGTAGATGTCAGAAGCATTTTGTAAGCTTGAAGTCACTGAAGAAGCATCAGGCACCAGATTTCATTGACACATTAGTCAAATGCCTTTTTCCTTCAGGATACAAAATGCCAAGGGAGGGCGGGGACTGGAGCCATAGTTCAGGGAAGCAGGGGTCTCAAACTCACGGCCCGAGGGCCGTTTGCGGCCCTCTGTACAACATTTTGTGGCCCGCGGCCAGCCTTCAAATATTACAGTATTCACAATTATTCGCTTACCGAATAATGGCAATAAAAATCGCATTAGTAAGAAAAAAAATCGCATTAAACATTCGCATACCCCGAGCAGTTTCGTTGGGGGTATGCATATGTTTAATGCGTTTTTTTTTTTTTTGCAATTTTTTTCTTACTAATGCGATTTTTTATTGCGAATATTCGGTAAGCGAAATCTCTTATGCGAACCTGCCTCACCCTGACTTTGCCTCCTACGGCCCCCGGGTAAATTTGAGTTTGAAACCCCTGGGTTAAAAATTTGCCTTACATAATGACTCACCAGGTTCAATCCCTGACACTATATGTGTGTCAAGCTCCACCAGAAGAGGCTTGTGAGCACAGAGCCATAAGTAATCCCTGAGCACAGATAGATGAAATCCTTAACCCTATTCCATTCCTCAAAAATTCTTTTTAAAATAAGGACTAGGAGCTGGAGGTTTAGGACAGCTGGTAAGTCACTTGCATTGCACATAGCTGACCCAGGTTGGATACCTGGCATCCCTAAGCATTACCAGGAGTGATCCCTGAGCACCAAGCCAGGAATAAACCCTGAACACAGTCAGGTATAGCCCCCAAATCAAGATAAATAAATAATAAAATAAATATTGGGGAGACTTAAAAGGAGCCCTGAGCAAATGTTTCTAAAGTGTACAAGACTCAGAAGCCCAGAAGCTGAGGCCCTATGAACTCTCCAGAAGGGACAAGGGAGGATGCGGGTGGGAATAACTATGGTCAGTAGGAGGATTTGGACAGTGCCTTATGCCAGTCTTCTTCCATGGGTCAGGTCATTAATGACATGTCTGCTGCCCATGTCATTTCAATCATTGTAGTAGGGTTCCAGTGAGTGTTACCAAGAGAGGCAGCCCAGCAAGAATCATCTACTTCCCAGCAGTCAGTGCCACAAAGTACAAGTGCCCAGGAGTCCTTTCCTCCTGCAGAGTGGTGCTAACGAGTATTTTGGGTCAATGTTCAAAACTGTCTTTCTTGGAGTCATTTTTTTCCCTCTTATTTTTTACACCTTTGAATTCTTTTTCCAAAACATAGTGTTTGTCACAATTTAGACTTCCCTCCATCAGCAATGCAAAATTCTCTCCCCCCACTTTCCTTCTTCCCTCTTTGTTGTTATTATTTATTGCCTTTATGATTTTTATTGTGTCATTATTGCAATGTCTGGTGCTTACAACTTTGTGGTACTCAAAAATGTAGTTAGGGGCTAGAGAGATTAGGACCGGGGGTTAGACATTACATGTGGCCAGCCCAATTCTTTCAGTGGTGCCACATTTGGTTCCATGAGTACTGGCAAGAATGATCCCCGAGCACAGAACCAGGAGTGAGTATCACTGAGCATGACCCAAAAGCAAAAATAAAGGGGATTGGAGCTATAGTCTAGTAGGTAGGATTATTGCCTTGCACATGGCAAACCTGGGTTTGATCCCTGGCACTCGATATGGTCCCCTAAGTACCAGCAAGGAGTGATTTCTGTGTGCAGAACCAGAAGTAACCCCTGAGTACTGCTGGATGTGGTGCATAAAGAAACAAGAAAAAGCAAGCAGAAAGAAAATACAAAGCTACATATATTTTACTTTGACTTAATATATTTCTCTTGGAAATACATGATTTCCAGTATAATATTGGAAATTTTTTTTGTTACTGCTCATTTTTCTTACTCAAGACAGAGGTATTGTGTAAAATTCTTGGCAAAGGGCTTTGAACATAGTAGGTAGTTAATAAATGAACCTGCATCTTTCTCCTGGCTCCTCTTGTTGCCTCGTATCACACATCAACAATCTCTCAACATTTTTTGAATCCAATCATTCATTCTGAGTAAATGAGCATACACATAAAGTCATATCTTATAGCCTGGGAGTACAAAGATAAAACAGATAGAAACTTAACCTCCAGAAGACTTATGTCCAGAGGAGAAATGAAGACTATTCCACCATAAAAAAATTTTTTTTGAAAATATCTGCAGCTGAACAGATTAGATTTTAGAGGAGAAAAAAAAAGGACCTTTGCACAAGGCTTCAAGATCAGGAATATTTGGCAAAGCAGGGAACAGAAGGATATTCCAGATGGAGTGAAGACTTTGAGCAAAAGCAGAAAATGGGGAAAGCCTGGGGCATGTACTTGGAACAGAGAAAAGTTCATTTTCTGGGGCCTGGAGTAGAGCAAGAGCAAGGGCAGGGAGCAGAGATGGAAAATGTGTATGAACGCTAGGTACAAGGCCTGAAATAACTCACCTCTGGAAGAACCCCCTAGTTTGTAGAGCTCTGGGGAACCATGTCTGTCCCTACCAAGAACTCCTCAAAATCTTCCGGTCCTGACCTTGTCTACTGCCCAGTTTTGAACACTCGTCATCTCCTTCCTAACAGGTACTTTCTCCTTTTAGCAGGTTTTCACTTCTGGAGATGTCATTCCCATCCTCATCATATTTATAACGGCCTTTGGCACTTATCTAGCTGGGGTTCATGTCAGGATTCCATTAATTAGCACCTTATCAGAAACTCCCATAACACCTCCAGAAGCATCAACCCTCCAGGTTCTTTCTTTCACCTTCCTAGGTGATCAAAGACGAAAGAAGCCCAAGGCCAGGCCCTGTGAGCAACACTCAGCAGATCCAGGTATCCAGGGACCTGACCTTCTTGATTACCATTGCCTTACTCCGGATGTGGGAAGAGGGCACTGTGGACCCAGGGCTCCAATTATTCCCCATGGGCATAAAATCATTAGGGAATGGGCCTGGTCACATAGCGCAAGCACCTTTGCTCAACAAGACCCTGTAAACTTGAGTCTATTGTTCTTGTTATCTTTGTTTGCTCAGCTGAAACAAGATGCTAAAAGGCGGCAGTAACTGTTGTTACCTTCCTTGCAAGAATATCTTGAAAATTTACTAGATAAGGTACTTTGGCCAAAGACAACACAATGCCCAATGTATGAGGAGTACTAGTTAGCTAATAAATACACATGTACACGTGTTTCGTATATGTGTATATATATCCATACACATATAGAGACAGGCAGAGTAATGGTCACATCCACTGATGAGATAGGATGCCAATTTCCCAAAGAAAGTGGTCCCCTAGGACAGTTGAGGCTTAGCATGACCATAAATGGGTGGCTTAGATCAAGACATTGGTGATGGGAATGTTGCATTGGTGAAGGGGGGAGTTCTTTACATGACTGAAACCCAACTATAATCAGATTTGTAACCAAGGTGTTTAAATAAAGATATTAATTTGAAAAAAAGACTAAAGACAGCCTTTTCCAAGCATCAAGAGAAGGTTCAGTCCACTACCTGGTCCCCAGACTAAAGTTACCTGTAAGGGTTTGTAAGTGAGCAGAAGGGATCCTGTAAAGGATCAGAGAGAGCAGAGAAGACAAGGTTGGTAAACAAGATAGTTATTTTGGTTTTTTTGGTGGGGTTAAACCCGTCAGTGCTCAGGAATTACTCCTAATTCTGTGCTCAGAAATCACTACTAGAGGGGTTCAGGGAATCATGTGGGATGATGGGGATCAAACCCAGGTCAGTCACATTCAAGGCAAGGGCCCTACCTGCTGTACTTTGGTTCCCACCCTGTAAGTTAGCTTTTAATGAAGAAAATTTACTTGGAAAGATGGTAGGGAAGAGGAAGAGAAGATAGAATCTCTGTTCAAGAAAAAAGTAGGGGGCCAGAGAAATAGCATGGAGGTAAGGGGTTTGCCTTGCATGCAGAAGGATGGTGGTTTGAATTCCGGCATCCCATATGGTACCCTGAGCCTGCCAGGAGCGATTTCTGAGTATAGAGCCAGGAGTTACCCCTGAGTGCTGCCGGGTGTGACCCAAAAACAAAACAAACAAAAAAAAGTAGGCTTCTACAGAGTGGAAGAAGCAGAGGACAGCTTTAGAGAGGAAGTTCTATCAATTCCTCCAAATACTTTGGCCTGGGGTTCTCTGCAGAGAGGAAATGCTCTTTTTTCATGCATTCTCAATTGATGGTCCTTTCGAACCTCATGAACTCTTTAGGTCTTCTGTTGTTTCTCCTTTTCTGGTTGGGGTCTCAGTTTCTTCATTTCCTAAGAACTCAAGAAGATGTGGTCTTTAATGCCTTTGCACTACTTCAGGGCAGGGCGATCATTTCTTCTTGAGTCTGATTATTTTCCATCGCTCACTCCCAGGACTCTCTTACCAGGCTGGCTGCACTGAACTGTGGTGAGTCTGATTTGAAATGTCCAGTCTGTAAGTCCAGGCACTCAGGGGTTGGCTGGAGGCCTGAGACAGGCATGGAGGATGAGGACAGGGCAGCTGGCCAGCACCGAGGAAATGGGTCACACCTGGCAGGAACCAGAAGACAGCCTGAGAAGCAAAGGCCACGCTCTGAATATGTCTGAAAAACAGCAGGACCAGGGGTATGTGGGCTCCAGCCTGGCTCACGGGGCTCCTGACATACAGCTAGTGACTTCCTTTCATTCACTTTCTTTCATGTTATAAAGATTTGGTCAAAAAAAAAAAAAAAGATTTGGTCAAGAAGAGTGGAACAAAATTCCTTCATTCCTTCCTTCCTTCCTCCCTCCCTCCCTCTCTCTCTCCCTCCCTCCCTCCCTTCCTTCCTCCCTCCCTCACTCCCTCACTCCCTCCCTTCCTTCCTCCCTCCCTCCCTCCCTCCCTCCCTTCTTCCCTCCTTCCTTCCTTCCTTCCTCCCTCCCTTCCTTCCTTTCTCCCTCCTTCCTTCCTCCCTCCTTTCTTCCTTTCTCCCTCCTTCCTTCCTCCCTCCCTTCCTTCCTTTCTCCCTCCTCCCTTCCTCCCTTCCTCCCTTCCTTCCTTCCTTCCTTCCTCCTTCCTTCCTTCCTTCCTTTCTCCCTCCTTCCTTCCATCCTTCCTTCCTTCCTTCCTTCCTTCATTCCTTCCTTCCTCCCTCCTTCCTTCCTTCCTCCCTTCCTTCCTCCCTCCTTCCTTCCTTCCTCCCTCCTTCCTTCCTTCTTCCCTTTCTCCCTTCCTTCCTCCCTCCTTCCTTCCTTCCTTCTTCCCTTTCTCCCTTCCTTCCTCCCTCCTTCCTTCCTTCCTTCTTCCCTTTCTCCCTTCCTTCCTCCCTCCTTCCTTCCTTCCTTTCTCCCTCCTTCCTTCCTTCCTTCCTTCTTCCCTCCTTCTTTTCTCCCTCTTTCCTTCCTTCCTTCCTTCCTTCCTTCCTCCCACCTTCCTTCCTTCCTTCCTTCCTTCCTTCCTTCCTTCCTTCCTTCCTTCCTTCCTTCCTTCCTTCCTTCCTTCCTTCCTTCCTTCCTTCCTTCCTTCCTCCCACCTTCCTTCCTTCCTTCCTGCAACTCCTTCCAACCCAAGCATGATTCTTGCTATGTGCAGATTCCCTGGTGCAATACAGAATCCAGCCCTGCAGGGGCTCGTGGCCCACTGCACCAGTCCTCATCCTCCCAGATTCCTCTCTGGGGAACCAAAATAGGTCAGATCAGAAGGTGGTCACACTCCCCTCTTGAACTACTCACTTGCCTCATCACCTATAGGATGAAGCAATACAGTCAGGAGGCAGCTGACCTGCCTCCCATTTCACAAGCCACCCAAGAACCCCACTTCTCTGGACAACTACTTTTGCCTACGTCAGTGGGAATTGGTTCACAGGGCACTGGGGCAAACAAACTCAGGAGGAAAGCCAATAATTCTTGGCTAATTTTTGTTTGTTTATGTGAGAGAGAGAGAGTATGTGAAAGAGAAAAGGAAAGAGAGTTACAAGGAAGAAAACCTAGGACCTCACATATGCAAGGTAAGTTACTTTAGCTCACACAAGGCAAGTCTCTGCTCTAAGCAACATCCCCCAGATTTCCGATCAGATGATTAGGTAATACTGATTTTACTACCATGAGCATTATTGAACCCTGAGTGACTGATGAGTTTCCTTTTTATCTGGGTCTAGAAAACAGGGACATATCAAATATGGTTGTTCTTGTTGGACAAAGGAAACCAGAAAGAACTAGAACTCCTGAACCTGGTAGCTAACAAAATTCAGGAATTTTACCCAAACTTTGAAACTTCATAGTTTTTCTTAAAATGTGTGACAGTCAGACACCTCGAGATTCCCTGTGTCTAAATAAATCCCCAAACCTCAGATTCTCAGGGCCACATTCCAGGAAGAAAGGGAAAGTCAAATCTTATATTTTCTAATGCAAAATAAATTTTTTTGTGAAGGACAGGGAGAGGGATTAATATGGATGCCTCAGAGCTTTACAAGTAACACCACCTCTAACCCCAGGGTGAGAAAAAGTCAGAGGCCCAAATTAAAGTGTTATCTTGAGTGTGAAGAAGGGCAGGGACTAGTCCATCCATCCCAGGGAGCTCAGGTGTTTCCAAGGGGAAGTGTCAAATCTCCAGAGAGGGTGTTCTGGAAGGAATTTGGGTCAAGGCTAGGGTTTCTTTTAACTCTTTAGAATGCTAGAAGGGACTGGAGAGATGGTACTACTGGTAGGTTGCTTCTCTTGCACATGGCCCTAACTTGTCTCCTCTTCCACTCCCCCAGACTCCTCTACAATATTTCCCATGATTTTTTAAATTTTTTTATTTTTAATTATGAGAACAAAGATGCAAAGAAAGAGGACAAGGTAAAGTTACAGTGGAAGGACAATCACCCATAACATAATTCTCAGAAGAAGTCCCCTTGCTGATATCTTAACTTTGAACTTTCAGCCAAAGAACATTAAGATAAATAAAACAGAATCCATGTACAATTACTTTGTCCCTCAAGTCCCCAGATTGTAACACACTATAATATTTCTTAACAGCACACAAGGCAATCTAAAGCCATAAAACTTACGTAACTCCTTAAACATTAGAGGCATAGTATTCTTTACATTTCCATGTACATGCATATTAGCTTAAGTTAACCTCAAATTTTAAGTGGGTTTTTTTGGGGTTTTTTGGGGTTTTTTTTTTTTTTGGTTTTTGGGTCACACCTGGCGGTGTTCAGGGGTTACTCATGGCTGTCTGCTCAGAAATAGCTCCTGGCAGGCACGGGGGACCATATGGGACACTGGGATTCGAACCAACCACCTTTGGTCCTGGGTCAGCTGCTTGCAAGGCAAACGCCGCTGTGCTATCTCTCCGGGCCCTTAAGTGTTTTTTTCTATGGATTTGAGTCAAAAGGAGCACAGTAAAAACGGTGTTAGAGTGGCAATTGTTGTTTGCATAGGCCCACTAAAATATAAGGGGCGTGGAAAGGAATAACCTTGGCCTAAATACAAAGAGACCCGACCCCTGAAGTTTCCTGGCTTAAGACCAACTCTAGGGGGCCGGGCGGTGGCGCTAAAGATAAGGTGCCTGCCTTGCCTGCGCTAGCCTTGGACGGACCGCGGTTCGATCCCCCGGTGTCCCATATGGTCCCCCAAGCCAGGAGCAACTTCTGAGCACATAGCCAGGAGTAACCCCTGAGTGTTACCGGTGTGGCCCAAAAACCAAAAAAAAAAAAAAAAAAAAGACCAACTCTAAGGCTCCAGGCAAGCTAGATCGTCCAATCCAAGACATTGTCTGTAGTGCCAACACACTTTTATTTTTCACAGTCTCTGTTGTTGGTATCATGTTTCTGTATTAAAGATCCTGGAATCTGCATATCCTACATTGAAGTCAGGGCATGGAGAGTCCTCTCGTTTCACCTCACAATTAAAGGTTAATGCAGGAAGCCCTGTCCTGTAAGCAGGTCGTTGTTGTTGTTAAGTCTTCTCAGTGTTAAGGGAAGTCTCTTGAGCAGGTCGATGTCTGAGCAGCGGTAGGATCTTCCGTGGTAGAGGATTGCTTCCAGGTGATGTTATAGACAAACCTGGATGTTTCCTGGATGGCTTTTTCCCATGATTTTTTAGTGCTGATGGCTGCTCAGAAACTCCCACTGAGATGTTCTTGGTACTTCCAAGCCAAAACTCCAGGGGCAGGTCCCAGAAAGAATCTACATGAGAGGGATTCCACAATGTCCCTGTCTCCCTTCCTGTATCCCCACTCCCACAAGCCTCATAATGGACCTCGGCTGAATCTCAGAGAATTCTTAGTATAGGGAGATTTAGGACACACTTGAATGTTTCTGACATTCCTCCTTCTTCTTTTGGCCCCGTCAGTCTTTTAAGTGTATGTAGGAAGAGCCTTAGAAGTGTCAGGGCAGGGCCCGGAGAGATAGCACAGCGGCGTTTGCCTTGCAAGCAGCCGATCCAGGACCAAAGGTGGTTGGTTCGAATCCCGGTGTCCCCCGTGCCTGCCAGGAGCTATTTCTGAGCAGACAGCCAGGAGTCACCCCTGAGCACCGCCGGGTGTGGCCCAAAAACAAAATCAAAAAAACAAAACAAAAAAAAAAAGAAGTGTCAGGGCATTGGGCTGGAGCGGTAGTGCAAGCTGTAAAGCGCTTGCCTTGCACGCACGGTTCGATCCCTCCCCTGAGCCTTGAGCGATTTTGAGTGCATAGCCAGGAGTAACCCCTGAAATCACCGAGTGTGCCCCGCCAACAAAAAATAGAGAGAAGGGTCAGGGCAGGGGGGGGGGGGGGGAGTGTGGGTGTCAACACAAAGGAACTGCAGCCTGAGATGTGTGGTTGGAGACCACCCAGGCTCTGGAGCGCCCACCTGCTGCTCAGGGGTCCTTGAGCACAATGCAAGCTTCTCTCTAGAGCCATCCCCACCCTGCAGCAGAATTGCCATTTGTTAATGATTAGGGCCAGGCTGCTGAATGCAACTGGTTAGTCCCTAGGAAATCTTAAATCATTGCATCCTGCGCTTCTCTTTCTGGCTGACCCAGGCCAAAATCTTCAGATGTTTTTCCCTTTGTTAGTTTCTGTATCTGTTGCTCAGAGACTGTGACAACTCAAAGGAGTAAAATTCATGACTCTCTTCATGCTTAAAAGAGCAACTCGGGGGCCGGAGATATAGCACAGCGGTGTTTGCCCTGCAGGACCTAAGGTGGTTGGTTCAAATCCCGGTGTCCCATAGGGTCCCCCGTGTCTGCCAGGAGCTATTTCTGAGCAGACAGCCAGGAGTAACCCCTGAGCACAGCCGGGTGTGGCCCCAAAACCAAAAAATAAAAATAAAAGAGCAACTCGGGCACATGACAGAAGTGGATTTGACCCCCAGAATTGCTTATAGGAATGATCCCTAAGCACAGAGCCAGGTGTAAGCCCTGAGCACTTCTGAGTAGGAGGACCCAATCTCCATCCACCCCTACACCCAGCCCCCCAAACTAAAAAGGAATTATGAAAAAGCTCACGGTTGGATTTTCTCTTAGATTCCTTCTTTCTCTCCGCAGGGATTGTTTTTATTAGTAAGTAAGGGTCCAGTGCATTGCAAAACAGGAGATCAAAAAAAGCATATAAAATATCTCTCTCCCCTTTTAATTTTAAGATGTTATCGCTGGGGAGGAAATGCCAGGCAGTCAGGAGTCAGACTAGCCTGGACAGACACTTGGGGCCAGACAAGGGGGGTAGTTAAGAGCCTGGAGCTAAATTACATTCTCTCTCCCTTCCTATTTCTCTCTTTCCCCCTCTTTTCTCTCTCTCTCTCTCCTCTCTCTCTCTCTCCTCTCTCTCTCTCTCTCTCTCTTTCCTCTCTCTCTCTCTCTCTCTCTCTCTCTCTCTCTCTCTCTCTCTCTCTCTCTCTCTCTCTCTCTCTCTCTCTTTCTCTGTCTCTCTCTTTAAGGTTGGAAATTTTCCTAAGAGATTTTTTGTTGTTTGGTTTGGTTTGGTTTGGGACATTGGTTAAATCCAGTTCTCAGGACTTAATCCTTAATCCTGGCTCTGCACTCTCAGAAATCAATCTTGGTGGTGCTCAGGAGGACCAGATGGGATGCCGGGAATCAAACCTGGGTCAGCTGAGTGCAAGGAACATGCATGGATCTGGCCCTCCCTTAGAGATTTGTTGTTGTTATTGTTGTTGTTTTTGGGCCACACTCGATGACACTCAGGGGTTTCTTTTGGTTATGTGCTCAAAAGTCGCTTCTGGCTTGGGGGACCATATGGGACGCCGGGGGATCCAACCGAGGTCCGTCCTAAGCTAGCACAGACAAGGCAGATGCCTTACCACTTGCACCACCGTTTCCAGTCCCGTCTCTTAGATATTTTTTAAAGACATTCTCTTCCTAGAGTTGATATAATGATCAGAGAGAAGAAGGTGGACTGGAGAACTGAGTGCTACAAGATGCTCAGGGCTCAAGCCTGCCTCTCTCTCTCTCTCTCTCTCTCTCTCTCTCTCTCTCTCTCTCTCTCTCTCTCTCTCTCTGTCTCTCTCACTTCTCATTCTCTCCCTCTCTCTTCTCTTTCCTTTGCTCTTCCTCTTTCTCTCCCTCTATTTCTCTCTCTCTCTCCCTTTCTCCCTCCCTCCCCTTTCTATCACTCTCATAGACTCTCACTGGCCATTCTCACTGAAAGAGACACATTAGTATTGCTGACCATGTCCTTCAGAAATATCCACCTAAATTGCCCTCAGCATGTGGGGTGGTGCCAGGGATTAAACCCACAGACTCATGCCTGCACCCAAGCCCCAGAATATGTCACCCTACAAAGTCCCCTGCAGCTTTGCTCAGATGAGGGCCCTAGACCAAGCCAGCACTAGGAAATAAGTTCCCGACACTGACCCTCTGCCCTGGGAACCTTCAGCTCCAGAAGTTTCTTTGGCCAGATGTTCCTCTGGGGCCTCCTGTTGTTTGACCTATTGCCCTAATGCTGCCTGGAACTCTTGGCACTGCCCATCTGATGACTGTCACTGTCAGGGTCCCCTTCCAGTCCCAGCTCTGCCCTGACCTGGCTGCCCCAACTCCTGGGGTAGAGAATGAATAATTGGTGAAATGGAGAATGTGCAACCCCTCAGGGCCTCCTGAAATGCCTCTGACCCGAGAGTCACAAATTCCTGAGGCTCCCTGCTCCCTCTCTCATTTTCTGTGCTTCTTTCTAGTTTCAAGCAGGGTAATTTTTATCCTGACTCAAAATCGAAATCTTGTTGTGCTTGTCCCTCCTCATCCCTTCTGGCTCCTTGCTTCCTGACCTTTGTTCCCACCAGCCTTCTTTACCTCTCACCTGCAGTCCCGAGCACCCGAAGGGGATTCTTCAGATACAAAATCTAGTTACTCCATGGCTCCAACCTTCATTCCACTTTAACAAGCCCCTGCATGATTCAGTAAGTCAAGAGCTGAAAGTTGGCTGAGCAGATGTCTTGGAATTAGTTGAGGGCCCTCTGCAATTTCAAATTGCTCCCACGGGAAGGAAGGAAGGACATGGTGATCAAACATTTTGAACAGGTTAAAATTTAGACTGGGTACTGTGCTTTCCTGGGCACAATAATAGCTAGAAACACAGGCAGACCATGAAAGAGGCATGCTACGTCTATTGACAGGATGGTAGGGAAGCATGGCTAGGAATCTTGTTTTTTTATTTTTGTTTTTGAGCCACACCGGCGATGCTCAGTGGTTACTCCTAGCTATAAGCTCAGAAATTGCTCTTGGCTTGGGGGGGCATATAGGATGCTGGGGATTGAACCTAGGTCTGTCCTGGGTCAGCCGTGTACAAGGCAAGTGTCCTACTGCTGTGCTATCACTCTGGCCCCATGGCTAGGAATTCTTCTGACAAGTGGCATTTGACAAATACACTCACCCATCTTATTTTATTTTCCCAGAACTCTTGGAGCACTGTTGTTGTCTCATTTCACATTTATAAAACGCTGCAGTTTCACCTCCCAAGCAAAGCGAAACAAAACAAAATATGTGATGCCTTTCACATCTTCCTTTAGGAATTTGACCGAACATTGATTTCTTGGCAATCATTGCGTATAATCAGGATTTCTCTAAATAATGAAAAATGAGCCGGGGAACCACCTTTGAAGCAGTAAAAACCTTGTGGTAGTGTTGCATTTAAAATTTAAAAAAGTATGGGGGCCAGAATGATAGCACAGCAGGTAGAGTGTTTGGTAGGCTCCTTCAGAGCCAACACAGGTTCAAGCCCCAGTGTCCCATATGGTTTTCCAAGCCCTCCTGGAGTGATTCCTGAGTGTGGAGCCGGGAGTAACCACTGAGCCTTGCTTGGTGTGGCAAAAAAAAAAAAAAAAAAAAGTATAAGAGCTAGAGAGATAGTACAGCAGGTAGGGCTCTTGATTTACATACATCTTGCCTAAGTTTGATCCCTGACACCTCATATAATTCCAAGCCTGCCAGGAGCGATCCCTGAACAAACACAGAGCCAAGAGGAATCCTTGAGCACCACTGGATATGGCCCCAAAAGAAATTAGTATAATGATGTCTGTAAATTTAGTAAGATTCTTATTGTTGTTGTTGTTGTTGTTACTCTTGCTTTGGTTTTCGGGCCACATTTGGCAGTGCTCATGGGTTACTTCTGGCTCTGCATTCAGGAATTATTCCTGATGGGTTCAGGGCTCATATGGAACATTAAAGATCAAACCCAGGTAGACCACGTGTGAGGCAAATGCCTCCCTACACCCCTGAACTATCACTCCAGCGCCAATATTAATTTATTTTGTTGCTCTTGTTAAAGTTTTTATATTGTGGATCTGGTTACAATTATTTGGGGGTTCACCTGGTTGTGCACTGAGGGATCACTCCTGACAGAGTTCAGGGATCCATATGAGATGCCAGAAATTGAACCCAGGTTTGCCTTGTGCAAGAAAGTCACCCTACCTGGGGTACTATTGCTTCAGCCCGAATTTTATTGCATTCTTCAGATATTTTAGACACAGCCTAGAGAGAAGCAGCCTGTCAGGTCAGGAAAAGTAAGGAGAGTAAAGGAGACTGAGAGCTCCAGGAAGGTCCTGCCAACCAGCCCTTCCCCTCAGGATTTTCTTCTCGAAGCTTCTTCCCTCCTGGGTTGAGTCACTGGGAAGAGCAGCCAGTGGAGAGCTGAGTGACATCTAGCAGAGATGCTCTGTAGCCAAGGACTGGAGACTGGGGCTCTCCTGCCTCACCCATTCTTGGCCCCAAATGTATGCTCATGAATACAGATTCCTGAGCTCTCCTGAGCATTTCCACTCGCAGCCACAGTCAAGGATGACACTGAACAGTCCCCCTTTGCTTTGAGAGTTGCTATGACAGCCAAAAACTTGCAAACCAAACCGGACCAGCGGAAGAATTCTGTCTTTGGCCCAGAAGTTCGTGGTTCCAAATGGTTGTTTCTGGATCCGGCTGGCCCCTTTGACACCTGCCAGATGGAAGAAATCAGCTCAGTGGGGCTTGGAGAGGCCCCAACTGAAAGGCTTTTTCCCAGCTGGCTAAAGCTGTGTTTGAAAAAATTTAGGTGTGAGCTAAGGAACTTCTTGGCAAGGAAAGTTGGAAAATATGACAATAGGTCCCAGAGAGAATCCCGTGGTCCTCTTGAAATTAAAAAAAAAAATGTTTGTGTTTGTTTAGTGTTTGTGGTTTCTAAGCACTTTCCCATAAATTAGCTCATTGGTGTTTTCACATCTGCCCCATGACAGTCCATGTAGATATGATCATATTGGGCAGAAGATACGGGAAGATCAAAGTGTTCAGAATTGAGAGTTCACTCAATCAATTCTGTCCAGCTTTCTGATTATAGCTTAAGGTCTTTTTATTCTACCATAATGATCATCAAAAGACAAACTAGGTCACTTTTGATTGCTTTTGTTTTTAGTTTATTCTGGTTTGGGGGGGGGGGGGGCCCACAGATACTCAGAAATCACTCAGGGCAGTGCTCTGAGGATCATATGTGAGAGCAGTACCTGTGCCAGAGATGAAGTGAGGTCAACTGCTTATAAGACCAGTGTCTTAACCCCTGTTTTTTCTCTCCAACTCTCCTCTGTGTGACTAAAAAAAATTTGGGGGGGGGGGGGGGTTGAAGCCTCACCTAGCGATGCTCAGGGTTTCTCCTGGCTCTGCACTCAGATATTACTCCTGGCAGGCTCAGGGACCAGATGGGATGTCAATGATTAAATCCAGGTGGGCCAAATACAAGGCAAATGCCCTACCTGCTGTGCTATCACTCAGGCCCCAACTTGAGCACATTTTAATAGAATTTATTTATTTGCATGTTGGACCACACTTGAGCTCTGAGTTACCCAGAACTCAGAAGTTATTTCCGGGTTTGTACTCAGGAATTACTCCTGGCAGTGCTCAGGGGATGAGATGGGCTTCGTATCAGTCACATGCCCTCTCCTTTGTACTATCTCTTTCCAACTCAGCACATTTTTCATTTGAAAGAAAGTGATTTGGGTTAGGGCGAGAGCTTTGCAGTTAGGGGTGCATGGGGACCTGAGTCCAACAGAGTTTGGGATCATACTAGCTTCCTTCTTTCCTCCATGAAAAGCCCGAGATCTGGCAAGTTTAATTTGTTCAGGATAATTCAGCATGTGACCATGCAAGGAAGGGCCCAGTCCTGCACTGATGTCAAACTTTCTCTCCCCCTACCACTCTCCCCTGCCCATGGGGCTGGGGCTCCAAGCCATAGCAGTGCTGGGCTTTACCACATTTCCTGAAAACAGTATGTTCAGGGGAGACGCAGACCACACAAGAGGAGGGGTGTGGGAGCTAAGTTCAGGCTGCGCATTTATGGGTGGGTGCTCTGGCTGGGAAGGTGGGACTTGCTTTCCACCCCTCTCTTCTCTTCCTGCTGCCTGCCAGACATCAGTCATGTCTCTCAGCAGCTGCAAGCAGCTGCCAGCAGCCACTCCAGCATCTCGACCCATTCCAGGGCCAAAGTTTCTACAGGATGCCAGGGAAGGCTCAGGCTTTACATCCATTGACCCCCCATTCCATCCTGTGACTTCCATCCTAGACACCAGCCCAACCGCAAGCCCAGCCTCTGATGAGGAACCAAGGAGTACCTAGTCTCTCCTGCTTGACCTTTTAGGAAGAGGCAGAGCCATTCTCAGTGACCAGACTGCAGAGATAATGGACCGGTCGCTAGGCAACTGGCCTCAAGCTTGGCTCTGTCTCTCATTTGTGTGTGACCCTGAGACGGCACCTCCCCAGACTCTCTGTCTCTCAAAAGAGGAAATTTGACCAAAAGGAGCTTCTGGTCTGTCCAGCTTGATCAAAGAGCCGACAGCTGCACGCACAGAGGTGGAATGAATGAGGGAACCCTCGAAGCTCAGGCTGGTGAGGACTCTCTCTCTCTCTTCTCTCTCTCTCTCTCTCTCTCTCTCTCTCTCTCTCTCTCTCTCTCTCTCCCCTCTTCCATTTTTCTTCCTTTTTCTTTCATTCATATTTTCTTTTTTTTCATTCTTGATCCCTCTTTCTCCCTTTGTTTTCCCTCTCTTCTTTTGCTTCTTCCTTTGTTTCTTCCTTTGTTTCTCCATTTCCTTTCTTCCTTCCTTCCTTCCTTTCTCCCTCCCTCCCTCCTTCCTTCCTTCCTTCCTTTCTTCCTTCCTTCCTTCCTTTCTTCCTTCCTTCCTTCCTTCCTTCCTTCCTTCCTTCCTTCCTTCCTTCCTTCCTTCCTTCCTTCCTTCCTTCCTTTCTTTCTTTCTTTCTTTCTTTCTTTCTTTCCTTCTTTCTTTCCTTCCTTCCTTCCCCCCCTCTCTTTCCTTGAGCACAGAGCCAGAACTAAGCCCTGACCACTGCTCTGTATGGCCCCCAAACCAACACACAGAAACAAAGAGAAGAAATACAGAGAAGGTAGCTAGCTTTGACTTCAGCCCTCTAAGCTGGTGCATGGAGCTCTCTTTATGCCACAGCATATCTTCTCTCCAAGCCCATGAGAAAGACGTGATGAAATAGTGGAGGCCAAGAGAAGGGCAGTGGGTCAGACTCCATCACCTAGGTCCCACATTGCCCTTGGTGCCCAGGAGCTCTGTGAAGCCCATCCTACTGATCAAATGTGTCCCAAGGCTCTGTTCTCCACAGGCACTCCTTTCCCCACGTGTGGACTGTGCCTCACATCAGCCCATTTATCTAGAGCAAATGTTTTTCTGTCTACAATGAGTCAAAGGAGGCTGCACTGACCTGTGTGTACCCAGCCATTTGAGGAGAAGAGAATGCTTTGACACTGTCATGGAGAAGTGTGGTGTTGGCTGCAGATGACTGTCAGCGGCGATTGACAGCCTTGCAAATCCCAGGAAAAAAGCACTAAGATGAATGTGGTGTTTGTTCTCACGTCCCAAACCTCAGAGAAAGATCCACGTGTGATAACACAGAAACTGCAGGGAGAGGGTTCGCTGGCACTTGCTTCACTGTGTTCAAATCTGGAAGAGGTGGGCCATGCCCGATGGGATGCCACTTTATGAAAGGCAGAAAGCCTAGCCAGGTTGCCAGAAGTGCCCCAAGTCTCCTCAATTCAGGCATCAGTTTCATGGTGGGGATTCAGTGACTCTCCAGCTAGATGAAAAATCCAACATCATCCTTATGAAAGAATTTTCCAGACAGATTTCTGTTCCCTGGGCTTACCTTTGTGTTTTTGTCCCTGTGTCACCAGTTAAATTTCTTTTTTTATTATAGCACTGTGATTTACCAAGTTGTTCATAATACAGTCATTTCAGGCATTCAATCTTCCAACATCAATTTCATCACCAGTGTGACCTTTCCTTCACCATTTTTCCCAATCTCCCACCCACCACCCTAGCCTGCCTTCATGCAAGCCCAAACACATTTACCTCATATTGTTTGTTACAATACAAAGGCAAGTGGATTTAGCAAAATTTAGGTCTTCAAGGTTCCATTAAAAATGACTGATACAGGACCGAAGCAATAGCACAGCAGTAAGGCGTTTGCCTTGCATGAGGTCAACCTGGAATGGATCCCTTCAATTCCCAGCATCGGATATGTCCCCAGAGCCTGCCAGGGGCGGCTTCTGAGCACTGAGCCAGGAGTAACCCCTGAGTGCCACTGGATGTGAAATCTAAACAAAAAAAAAAAAAAAAAGATCTTTATGGTGTTGTTTAAGTCTAAAGATCTCCTTGGGTTTGTGCTAGCTGAGCCTTCTGTGTTACTGCTTAGGCTCAGTGAATTTGGTGGATTCCAATGGAAATTTTCCATCAGATTTCCTCAGACATCCCTTTCCCATCAGATGTTTGGAGCTGACACTGCTATGAAATGTGAGGTGTCAACAGATCTGTAGATCCTAGATCACAAGTGACCATGTGGCCCAAGATCTATATAGATCTGAAACAAATTTGGTAGCTTGGCAATTTGATAAGGAGCTAGGCTGTTTCTGTGAGAGGGTGTAAGGTATGGTACAGGGCTGTTATAGTTTATGCAGAAAGGAGCATCTGCCTTCATCTTCTCTTTTTTTGTGGGGGGGCCACACTCTTTGATGCTCAGGGATTACTCCTGGCTAAGTGCTCAGAAATTGCCCCTGGCTTGGGGGGACCATATGGGACGCCGGGGGATCGAACAGTGGTCCTTCCTTGGCTAGCGCTTGCAAGGCAGACACCTTACCTCTAGCGCCACCTCACCGGCCCCTGCCTTTATCTTCTGAGAATGCCCCAAAGGAATCAATCTGGACTAGCCTATCTAGGAACGGTTGGGGCTATTATTTACTTTAGGAGCTTGGTGGAGGAGCGAAGCTGTTTTTCCAGGAAGGTAGAGGTTGTGGGTGAAAGCTGCTGGATTTTCCGGTGGTGGGATGGGTGAGTTGGGGGGGGGATTGGCTCGGCCCACCCACATTCCCTACAGGGTCATCATTAGTAGAAGCCTATGAAGTATTTGTTTTGATCCCTAAGCATACATATTAATACTTCATCTGTTCAGTAAAAGAAGAACAAAGAAAAATCAGCCCATCTTCCTTCCCAGTCCGAAGTGTCTCTGAGGGGGTCGCATTTAGCAGGAATTAGGGAGAGGAGATGGGGAAGAACTGGGGACCCCCACATCTAAGGAACTTGAAGAAAAGATATGCAGGGCAGAGACTCCACTATAAGTGCTCACAGCTCCACTGACTTTCCTTGATTGACTTTTCAGCTCCCCACTCTCCCACTGATTCCCTGAAGGGGGGACCCTAGACAGGAGGGACTGGCCTGGGCAGCACAGGCCTGATAGGCAGGAGGACACTCACTAACAAATGTCCCCCAGGAAGAAGCAGCCCACACATGTTCTGCCTTGTGGCTGCACACAGAGATCAAAGCTGTAAACTGTCCTCTCCCTACTGGAGCCCCGACTCCAGGCTCCAGGAGGAGAACAGCTGTGCCAGGCCCTGCCTTGGGAGACACCCTTAATCCTCCACATCCCTTAAAACACAGGGTTCTCCAGCAGAACCATCTGGGAACCCTGACTGACCACTCACTGAAGGGTCCAGTCCCCTCAGAGTATCCCTGAGGACAGGGAAGAAAAAAGATAACCTGGTTCTGAGAAAAGAAGGGGCTAGAGGGTGATTGACTCAGAACAAACCCTCTGGACACAGCTCATGTACTAAGAACAAATGTGAGTGTGTGTGTGTGTGTGTGTGTGTGTGTGTGTGTGTTTGGGGGGGGGCAGGAGTGTCTGTGGGTCTCAACTCCCTCCTGGCAATGGGACAAGGAGGCAACAGTAACCTGTGGGCACAGAAAACAGATGGTCCCCCCAGTCTTGAGTCTTTTCCACAACCCTTGGGCCTCTGATCAACCTCTTAACCTTCTCAGAGGGCACCACACAAAGAAGGAAAGATGTGTGTCTGTGTGGTGTGGTGTGTGTGGATGGTGTGTATAATGTGTCTTTGTGTCCCTATGTGTACCTATGTGTCTCCATGTGTGTGATATTTGTCTGTGGGGTGCCGTGTGTGTCTGTGTTTTTGTGTGTGTCTCTTCATTCAGGTTTGTGTATGCCTCTGTGTGGTACGTGTGTGGTGTGTGTCTATAGGTGTGATGTAAATGCTATATGTTTGTGACTCTGTGTGTGTTGTGCATATCTGTATGTGTTGAGTGTATGTCTGTGTGTTTCTATGTGTGGTATGTATGTCTTTGTGTGTCTGTATTTGTGTGTCTGTCATAGGATTTTCTCCTTTTCCATCCCCAGAGGCTTCCTGGGGCTGTCAGCTCTCTCTCTCTCCTACTTGTTGATATTCTCTCTCTTTCCACCCTACCAAAGACTTCCTGTTGCCCTTCCTCACCCCAACCTGGGCTCACAGAGACCAGCAGCCCTTTGCCTTTTGCTCATACTGACCCTCCAAGGCCTGGAATATAGAGGGGTCCCTAAGTGAGTAAATGACAGAGAGAGGACCAAATGGATAGCTGGACCCTCCTTGCAATCACCCTGGTTTGTCAGAAAAACTATGAAGGTAGAGTATTTGCATATGTTTGTGCATATTTGTGTGTGGGTTTTTGTGTATGTGTGTATGTGCCTGTGAAAGGCTCAATAGTCCAGATACTGCTCCGACACAGAGAAATGAAGAGACAGTTACTCAGGCAAAAGCTCAAGTGGGGTTCTTTATTCTGGCCGGCCAGGGTTCAATGCTCCTTCTGAACCGAACAGAGGCAAAGGACCACGTGGCCCTTCTGTTCACCCTTATATACTATAACAACAGGAGGGGGTAGGGAAGACTACCACTGAGGTAATATGAGTCCCTCTTTAAGACAGAAAGGGTTAGATAAAAAGCAGGTATAAGCATAGTGGGGGCTGGTGTGACTAGTTGCTGGCTTCCCTTTTCACCTGCATGTTTGTGTGTATGTGTGTTTGTATGTATGTTTATATACATGTGCATGTTTGTGTGTTTGTGTGTAAAAGGTCACCTCACCAGCTGAGTACCCATCAGCTGGTCCCAGTCGTGCCCTAGCAGCACTGCCATGGCCTCCACATCTGGTCTGAGCCTGAGCTTTGACAGGTGCCACCACCCAGTCCAGTGTATGACTCTAGCATGGAGGCTGCCTGGCTCCATGTACATGACACTTCATGGCAGTGAGGCAAACTCTGGCTCATCTTTCCTGAAGAAAAGTGCATTTCTAGGATCTCTCTGGCCACACAGCTGCTTGCTTGTTTTTCCTATAATACGGCTGTTCCTCAAGTCTGCTTGTCAAAATTGGGTCCCTGAGTCCACTCACAGGTCACAGAATCTGCTGCCTCGAGGCAGGCCTCCTCACAACCTCATTCTCACCATTCCTTTCATCTTGGATGGCTCAACGAAAGCTACACCTAACCTGTACCCCTTACCCCCCACCACAGTCCTCACCAGGCCCTCAGGTAAACATTTCCCAGTTCTTGTCATGTCTTGTCATCTCGAAGTCTTAGCTCAAGAATTGTTTTCTCTCTTCTTTTTTAATACATAAATTCTTTAATTGAATCACCATGAGCTACACAAGTTGTTCATGATTAAGTTTCAGTCATATAATATTCAATACCCTTTACCAGTGCATATTTCCCATCACTAATGTCCCAGTTTCCCTCCTGCCCTCTCCCCTGCCTGTCTCTAGGGTAGATCTCTCTCTCTTTTTCTGTCTATCTCTGTCTCTGTCTCTCACTCACACACTCTCTCTCTCTCTCTCTCTCACACACACACACACACACACACACACACACACACACACACACTTTTTTTTTCCTTTTAGCCACTGTGGTTTGCAGTTGTGTGATTGAAGG
Source organism: Suncus etruscus (assembly GCF_024139225.1). Taxonomy (NCBI): domain Eukaryota; kingdom Metazoa; phylum Chordata; class Mammalia; order Eulipotyphla; family Soricidae; genus Suncus; species Suncus etruscus. Next base: position 12,083,024 of record NC_064855.1, read on the forward strand.
GGTCTGGTAGGCCTCACTTCCCTCCTCTCAGCATCTAGTAGAACAGTTCTCTGAAGGAACCGGCCCTCCCCGATACCCCTCCCATGCCCCCTCCTTTCTCGGAATTCCCAGTGCTTCTTGCTGTCAGGGAAATTTACAGTAGAACTTAGCCTGTAACTTCTCTGTTGCTGAAACATCTCACACGTGACCATCTTTCTTCTGGGCTCCACTGGACGAAGAGGGCATTTAGGGTAAGGGTGGCCCCATACCTCCTGCCTCCCTGGGGATGTGGCATAGCTCAGTAGGCTGAGTTCTGGGTCTCTGAGTTCTGGGCTCATATCAGGAGCACTTCGGTTTGGTTTTCTAGCCTCCACATGCGTGACAGTAGACAACAGGCTCCGTGTTTAATTATGCTGGTGTTTTGTTTGTTTATATTTGGGGGTGCACATCCAGTAGTGTTCAGGGTTTAGTCCTAGCTCTGTGCTGTCCCCTGACAGGCCTCAGGGGACCATATAAGATGCCAGGGATTGAGCCTGAGTCAGTCGTCTGCAAGGCAAGCACCTTCCCTGCTGTACAATCACTGCAACCCTAGACTGGAGGCTCTGGATGCAGAAAAGCTCATCTCTGGAGATCCAGGGGTGCCTCCCAATAAAAGTGTGCCAGAGGTTGTCACAGCTTGGCTGTAGGAAAGAAGAAGGCTTATGAACTAATCACTGTCTCCCTCTGCTACCTACTGATGACCTGGAGTAGCAGGTATCTGGTTACCATCAGCTTGAGCAATGTGGATTTCAAGCCCCATCTGCCCACACCCATTCCATCTTTCTTCATGTACACACTGACCCTTGGTCAGATCATGGTAAAAGTAAGCCTTGGAGGCTCTATGAATGACTCAACCTTTTTATTTTTTAGGGAAATGGGATTGGGGGGACAATGATGGTACTCAAGGCTTACTCCTGGCTCTGTGCTCTGGAATCACTTCTGGTGGTGCTTAAGGGGTCATATTGGATTCTGGGGCTCCAACCTAAGTCTGCTGAGTGTAAGGAAAGTACCTTCCCCTTAGTATTATCATTCCAGCCCCCGATGCTAAAACTTTTGCCAAAACATCTTTATTTAACTTTATTTAAACACCCCTAACTTTATTTTAACACCTTGGCTAACAGAATTATTCATAATACAGTTATTTTGGGAATTCAGCATTTTAACATTAATCCTACCACCAGTGTGACCTTCCCTCCACCATTCTCCCTAGTTTTCCACCCAGTCCCCCAAAATAATTTATCTTAGGTTTCTTGTTACAACAAAATAGTAAATGGAATGATCAAAAGTTAGTTTATTTTTTAAATCATTTGGGGGAAATAGTACAGCAGGTCGGGCTCTTGCTTTGCATGCAACTGACCTGGGTTTGATTCTTGTCACCCTGTATGGTCCCCAAAACCCACCAGAAGTGACCCCTGAGTGCAGAACCATGAGTAACCCCTGAGTACCTGTGACCCCCAAACAAATCGTTCAGTAAAAGAAGATTTATGAAAAGTATTATATTTCACAAGGATGTTATTAAAGCCATCGTCTGAGAATTTACTGAGCTATTTGCTTCCAGTTGACCAAAATGACTTCTAGAAAGTGATGCCATAAAAGATTAAAACCTGGTTAAAACACAGCCAAGAATTATTTGTATTAGTTTTACCCACTTTTTCATGTTTGAAATGATATCAAAATGTCAAATAAAATGTTGCGAAGCAGAAATGGGGAAAGGCACCTTGTCTGTGTGACTGTCCTCCTACTTCCCTCAGCCTTGAAGATTTGACATGTTTTTCTACGCACTCTTTACAAAGAATAGTTAGGAATATTTCTATTTTTTTCCTTTTTAACTGTAATTTAATTTTTGTTTTGCAGCCACACCCAGTGATGCTCAGGGGTTACTCCTGGCTCTCCATGCAGGGAACCATTTAGGGTATCTAGGACTGAACCAAGGTACAGCCAGGTGCATGAAAGACGTGCATTCTAACCACTGTACTATCCTGCTGACCCCAACTTCATTACATCTGAGTAGCATTACGTTATGTACATGTGACACTGTTTCTTTATCCAGTCATCTGTTCTCAGGCACTTGCGTTGTTTCTAGATTTTGGTTATGGGGCAAGACAACCTATGGGGTGCCAAGTCTCAAACTTCGATCAGCTGCGTGCAAAGCTAGTACCCTACCTACTGTAATGTCTCTCTAGCTTCATAAAGTAAAATAAATTAAATTGACTATCTCATCATCAAAATCAAACTTTCAAATAAATATAAACATGGGTCTGGGAGATGGCTCATAATTATACATGCTTCGGATATTGAGGGTTGAGTTCCAACATCTGTTACTACAGAGTTCAGCTCTGTTGAGAGCAAGCCCAGGGGACTGATTTATGGCCCCAAACCAAAATAAAATAGAATAAAGTAAGTATGATATAACTAATATGACTCCTAATCTATAGTTAGTGCTATATATACAGTTCTAAATGTCTAAAAAAATTATGTCAAGAACTATGTTCTAATCTGTGTCCTTAGTACCTAAGAAGAGTATTTTATGGTGCAGAATCAATGTGGAACAAGTACGTATTGAGGGCAGAAATGGAATATATGCTGGGTCTTGGCTAAGACAAACCTGCCTCTGTCCTAGAGCCCAGGACAGTCGCTGCTTTTCTCAGCCATCTGGCCACCTTCACCCAGAGCTGCTCTGCATACCAAAGCTGGTTTTCATTCCAACCAGCAAGGATAGGATCTCTAGTGGGGATCCAGGAGGCCCTGGCCTATGAGCCCCTAGACAGAAGCCTGGAAAGAAATGGGGCAGTTATGGAATGGGGTGGCCTGCCAGGCCCAAAAGAGACCATCTCTAACAGCACCCTCTGGCTCTCTCACCCTGCATGACTGGTCCTAACTCCCTGGATGAGCTAGGGGTGAAGCTAAAATCCATCAGTCCCTCCAGCAAAGCTTCAGAAGGGGCCTGGGATGCAGAGTTGGAGGTTTCATGGAGCCCAGCAATTGGCTCCCAAAAAGTCTCCCCAGAGGTGCAATCGGTAGGGCGCTTGCTTTGCACGCGCTAACCTAGGACGGGACCAGCATTCCATATGGTCCCCCAAGCCAGGAGCAATTTCTGAGCGCATAGCCAGGAGTATCCCTGAGCCGCTGCGCGTCACTGGGTGTGGCCCCCTCAAAACAAGCAAACAAACAAACAAACAAAAAGTCCCACCAGAGCAGACAGGATCTATGACCCCATTTGCCTCCAGATCTCCTTAGCAGGGGTCCCTGGCACCCAAAAAATCCAACCTGCAATCTTCTCTCTTAAAATGGGGGGTTGCATTCTGGGGGGTCCACACCTGGCAACTCAGTACTTACTCCCAGCTGTGCACTCAGAATTACTCCTGGTGGACCACACTGGGCTCTGAGATCCAACCAGATGGGCTGTGTGCAAGGCAAGCGCCCTCCCCTCTGTACTATCTCTCTATCCCCAAGGCTCATGCACTGTGGTTTGTTCCAGTGCTTCCTAACAGCACCCCTATGCCTCTGGGTTCTTAACCCTCATCCCCCAGAGAGATAACACCAGGGCAAGAAAAACAAAAGCGTGTATAGGAGGCGGCCGGAGAGATAGCATGGAAGCAGGCCATTTGCCTTGCATGCAGGACAGTGGTTCGAATCCCAGCATCCCATATGGTCATCTCCCCAACCCCGGAGCCTGCCAGGAACAATTTCTGAGCGTAGAACCAGGAGTAACCCCTGAACGCTGCCGGGTGTGGACACCCCCCCCCCAAATAAAAACCACACAAAAGAGTGCATGGGACAGGTCTGACACTAGGGCCACCTTCCGAAGGATGCCCCTGACTGGCCAGCAAGGAAAGGGCACAGGGAGAAAGGCTCGGGGAGAGAAAAGGGGTGAGGGTGGGAGGAAGAAGAGGCACAAAGACTGCTCTTTAAGAGAAGGAGGAGATGGACCAGGGAGGAAAGACAGAGTTGAGAGAGCCCAGAAAGAGCAGGACCAAGTGGAAAGAAAGAAAGGAAGAAAGGCAAGAGGGCTCAGATGAAGTCCATGGCTGCCCAGATCCAGCACCCCCATCCCCACCCCCGCGCCCCCCGCGCAACGACTTGGGGGGGGGCCTCGCCCTGCAGTAGCGGGGCTCTGGGCCTGCTCCCCCTGCTCAAGGGGGGGTGGTGGTGATAGTGGTGGGAGGGGCTGAGGGGGAGGGAACCATGTGGCTCCCGCTCCCTGCCTTCCCCCCCCCCCCTTCTCTTTCTTCACTCCCTTTTTTCTTTCCAAACAGGGAAAAGTGGTTCCACAAGGCTGGGAGCGCCTGGGCGCACGGTGCGGCGCCTCCTTGGAGCTGAAGCCCAGATAACGGTTCTTGGTCCTGGTCTTGATCCTGGTTGCAAGCCGGTCCGGTCCAAAGGGAAACACCCCAGCCTGGGCGCACGGAAGAGCTCGGAGCGCGGGGCCAGCGCCCGCGCCGACACATGGCTGCGGCCACCCGGCGCGCACCCCAAAGCGCCGCGCCCAGCTCCCCGGAGAAGGAGGAGGAGGTTCTTGGGCTGAACCGGGCCGGCCCAAAAGAAGCGCAGCAGCAGCGGCTGAGCGTGGACGCGGCCGCGGCAGGACAGCGGGATGTCCCTCCTGGTCCTGGTCTGGCTAGGTGAGTGTATGTGTGTGCGCGCAGGGCACATCTGGCAGCCCGTTCCCCTGGGGCACATCTGGCAGCCGGGGAGGGGACCGCCCAGTTCGGCCATGGCCATCCAGCGGTTGGCATCTAGGCGCCGCAGTGGCCTGCGGAGCTGGTGGGGGTCCTCATAGGGAGGAGACTCCAGGAGCGGGGGTTCGACCCTATAGCTTTGGGGATGGTCCCATGGGCTTGGAGAGGGGCGCGCGCCCCGCTTCTGGGCCTCCTGGGGGGAATGGATGGGGGTGGTAGCGGATCGGGCTTCTTGCATGATTTCGGTGCCAGGTTCTTGAGGCTGGGAGGAGCGTTTTTTTGTTTCAAACAGGCGTCTCGAAGGCTCCGATCAGAAACAGATGTGTGGCGGGGTGTAAGGAAGAAGTGGGGGTTTGGTGGTAAGAGGAGAAGAGGAGAGGAGAGGAGAGGGGCGGCAGGGAGAGCACCCCCAAAATGCAGATTTTTGGGAAATGACCAGCAAGGGTGGGTGGGAAAGGGGTGGGATGGTGGAAAGATGGGGAGAGCCAGCCAAGGAAGCCAAACTGGGAGGAAGGTGGGGGGGCCCTGGGGTGGAGAATGAGACAAGAAAAAGCAGCATTAATGGTTTGCAGGGAGAGACGCGGTGGGTTTGGAAAAACTGGGGCGCAGCAATTCCCGGTGTCGCCCCCCCCCGCCAGACCCCTGCAGTCTCTGCCCCCCCCACCCCCAGGCGCCTGCAGGAAGCAGCAGGTTTGCTGCAGACTGCAAGCAGAACCCGAGCAGGAGGGAAACTGAGGAGCCTTGCAGGGGGAGGAGCGGGAAAGTGGAGTGGCGTGGGGGCTCTGCGGTAAAGGCTGGGTGGCCGCCAAGGAGCTGGGACTCCTGGAAACACTCCCCCCGAAGGTTAGCAGAAACCCCAGCACCGAAGATCCGGCAACTGCCCGGGAACCCAGGCCACCCTGTCTGAATGCTCTAGCTGGGTGGACTTCGCTTACATTAGTTCCAGCTTCAGAATGGAGAGTCCTTAGCGCCCAAATCACAAAGCCTAAAGGGTGGCTTTTGAGTGCTGGGAATCTAAAACACCAGGAATGTTGGGGGGGGGGGGGCGGGGGAGGTTGTCTCGTGTGTAGGAATAAACTTAAAAAAAAAAGGAATCCACACAAAAGTGAGTAGACACTACAAAGTCATTTGCTGTGGATGTCTAGAGCACTGCCTAGTTCTTGCTTCGCGTGTGTGTGTGTGTGTGTGTGTGTGTGTGTGTGTGTGTGTGTGTGTGTGTGTGTGTGTGTGTGTGTGTGTGTGTGTGTGTGTGTGTGTGTGTGTGTGTGTGTGTGTGAGACAAACATGCCTCTGTAGGTCTGTCCCAGGCATCATGATCTGGGCAGAAGAACAGAGAGGAGGCAGCAAGAGTGTGGTTAGAGTGAGGAGGCAGGCGGGGACTGTTTTCTAAAATCCTTGAAATATGGGCTAAGACTGGCGATGCTGTCCCTAGACCCAGCTATTTCAGCTTGGTGCCACCTTTGCCACCTTTACTAGCCTTTACCCTGCAGCTTCCAATTGTTCCCAGATGCTCTCTGGATTGAAACCCCAGTGCCGCTTTATTAAAACCAGCTAGAAGTCATTAAGCACTTATTATGTTGAACACTCTGTCCCGTCTTGTTAACTCGTGGCTGCCTCCTTCCTACCAGTCCTGATGGCAAGCTACTATTACCCCTTTTTACAGAGGAGGAAATCCAGCTTGTTGGATGATGGAGTTTGAATCTCCAGAGGTAGCTCAGGAATCTAGCAATCTGAGAGCTTTGGGACACTTAAGGACTTTGAACGGGTCCAATGAACCATTCCAGTTGGGTCTTCTATAGAGAGACTGGGGTAATGGATGAGATCCCAGCCCTAAAGAAGGTCTTGGGGAAGGGAAGCTATAGAGAGAGTTTTGCTGGCCTGTCTTCATTCATGGAATCCTGCATGAAATCATTCCTCTCGCAGTGGTCCTCAAACTATGGCCCGCAGGCCACATATTGTATTTGTATCTGTTTTGTTTCTTCATTGCAAAATAAGATCTATGCAGTGTGCATAAGAATTCGTTCATAAGTTTTGTTTTTACTACAGTCAGACCCTCCAATGGTCTGAGGGACAGTGAACTGGCCCCCTGTTTAAAAAGTTTGAGGACCCCTGTGTCTAGAGAAAGTAGAAGCTACTTTGGCCATGTTTTACCTTTTTAGTTTGTCTTAGTGCAGGGGAAGGGGACCCACACCTGCCAATGGTTGGGGCTTACTCCTGGCTCTGGGCTTGGAGACACTTCTGGTGGTGCTCGGGGGATCATAAAGGATACTGGGAATCGAACCTGGGTCAACTACATGCAAGACAAATGCACTACTTGCTGTACTATCACTCACACCCCTGGGTTCTATCTTTATAATATAGTTACAGACTAAAGTTATGGAGAAGAGAAGCAGAACGGAACACTGAAGCTGTTTGCCATTCACACCTAGGGCAAAACTTTTGCCACCTCTGTGCCTTCGTCAGACAAGCTCAGACCTAACACAACGCAGCTCTTGGTTGAGAATACAGTTGAATTAAGAGCCACTGAGCCGGTGTACTTCCAGATCAGGACAAAAAAAACAAAGCAGAAGCCTGAGCTGATGCTGGTATTCCAGGGAGAAGCATCAAAGGGAGCAAAATTGAAGGATGCCCTGGTCTCTGAAAGGCACCCTGACTAGAACAGAAAGCCAGGGAGGAGGTGCTGGGACTCATGGTTTGTCCAGGGACTCGTCATCAAAACCAGAAAGGAAGCCCTCAGAACCCTAACATCATCTGATGTTTCTTGAAAGCCAAATTCCAGGCTGTTTCCTCACTACTGGCCTGATTGTCTTTTCTAGAAACCACAGTCCCAAAGGCATTGGGCAGGCTGAGTCCCCCAAGTGACACAAGGATGAGCCATTGTTGAGTCTTGATAGGTGATGGCCCTGGGGAGGGAGGCACCTCATCATGTTCCAGGAAACAGGGAGACAGGTCCCTGTCTCCTGGTGCTTAGTTTTCCCTTATTCCACCAGAACATCCTTTCTGGGCCCAGGCTATCTGCCTTGCTGCTCTTCTGCTTGAGTTTTCTCCTTCCTCCTCTCTGCTCCCAGAGGCTCCCCTGGGTAGCCTGCATCATGCAGAGACATCGACTTGAAATCTGGCAAGCTCTCTAGGTTCTTGTTCTAGATTCTGCTTTCTTGTCTGCAAAACAGGGGGTGAGGGACCCTAACCCCATCGTTTCTATAATTCCTTCATTAAATTGTAGTTGTGGTCTCCACCTTCATCATTGTTCTGTGGAAGGTTTGACGGGATGGTCTCTATTTTTCCTCTCCTTCCTACCCTAGACCACTCTCCAGGAATCTGGCTTTATTTGCTGTCTCTAACAGTGCTCAGTGCTTCTATCCAGCCCTGTACTTTTGTTTATGATGATCCTATCTCCCTTCTCAAAGTACCCTCTCTCTTCCTCTCCATCCCTGTAGAACAAAATTGTGCTCAACCTCCATGTCTCACCCCAATGACCACTCCCTTCCCATGCCCAGTTCCTGATTTTACCAACAGAATAAACTCTCTTTCTCCAGCTTCTGGATCCTGGAGACATTCTCATATGCAACTTTGTTTTATGATTGGAATGCTTATCTGATAGGCCAATCACACTGCAAGTTCCAAGTAGACAGAACTACAGGCATTAGTCTGCATACCCCTTAGTACCTTGGATAAACTAAAAACTGAATTGTTTTTAAGAATTGTTTGCTAAGATCATTGCATTTTTCTTATATTTTTTAAAAATTTATTCAAAGCATTGTGATTTACAAAGTTATTCATAGTTGAGTTTTAGACATACAATATTTTAGCACCAATCCCACCGTCAGTGTCAGCCTTCGTCCACCAAAGTTTTCTGAGTCTATCTCATTAATCCCCCTTCATTGGATTTTCTTGGCAGGGCACAGGGTAGTTGGGGGGTGAGGTCAACTCATGCCTGATGGTGTTCAGGGATGATTCCTGGCAGGAATTGGGAAGGGGGGGTATATGTAGTGCCAAGGATTAAATTTGAAACAGATGTGTCCAAGGCAAGGACCTTATCATTGTACTTCCTTTCTGCCTCATGACCATTGGATTTTTGGAATATTTGGGGGTTTGAGTGTTATGTGTTATTTCAGGGGAGCCATACTTGGCAGTGCTGAGGGGTTCTGTGCTTGGGTGCTATTTTCTGTCGTATCCTGGGAACCTTGTAGTGCCAGGGCTTAAACCTGAGCTTTCTGCATACACAGCAGTTCACTCTGCCCCCTTTCAGTATAACTTAACTAGTTCTCTTAACTAATGTAAAGAGAAGTGAAGAATTAGTAGAATTATTACTATTGACCATGGAACAATCCATTATTTGAATTCAGTTTGTTTTGTTCATTAATGCAAATAGAACCAGTGACTCTTTTTCGGTTTGTCATTTATTTTTGGTCACTATTAGTGGGAAACCACACCTTGCATAATTATAAGGGGCCATGTGGTTCTGGAAATGGAACCCAAACCCAGGATCCTACATGGAAGGCATTTTAGCCATATACCTGACTCCTAAATTAATACTAATCTCATCTGGTGGGCCCAAGGGATCATATGGGTTGCCAGGTTTTGATCCTGCTCAGGTACTTTATCCACTGTACTATCTCTCTGGCTCCAAACTTTTGTAGTATTGTACAAACTATTGTACTCCAAAAATAGTTCTATTTAAAAAAAATATTATATGTTATATGAACATGGCACGAGACCGGATAACATATTTGTCACATAAATTAAATAAATGTGTCAGAACCAGATTAACAATTGGCTTATCAAGACTTTTTCAAGGATGGGGAAAAAGAGCTTTATTTTCCAGAAAATGAGTTGGAGGAAGGCTTGAATGCTGAGTCCATTGATCTGTAGTATAATGACATGTCTCAGTAGCATTCCATGTCCTCCCCTCATATTCTCACATTAATGAAAATGTCATCATAATGATACATTCCCAGTAGACTTGTATCTTGTCTCATCTTATTTTTGTCTTGTGCTCATCAGGGCAATGTACTTATGAGGATATTTCATGAACATTCTCAATCATGAACTACATAAACTTTTTATTTTGTAGGAATCACACTGGTTCTACTGAGGAGGGCAGGGTTCAGATCCTAGGCCTCACATTGTCTGTGCTCTTTAGTCACATCCCAGCCCCTAGAGAGATATTTATGTCTTAATTTGCTGGCAGGGAAGTATATCACAACCAGCTCTGCGCAGAATTTATTCCTGGTTCTGTGATCAGGGATGTCTCCTAGGAAATTGGAGGATCCTATGGGGTGCCAGGGATTAAATCTTGGTTGGCCATATGCAAGGTTTTTCCACTGTACTATCTCTCCTGCCTTCTAGAAAGACATTTTTCAAAAGTAGAGTCAAAGATTACCAAACTCTGGCCAGAGTTTTTTTTTTTTTTTTTTTTTTTTAAACTAGGGCTCAGAGGTTAAGGTGTTTGCTTTGTACACAGCAGACCTGGATTTCATAGTATGGTCCCCTAAATAACCAAGGAGAGATTCCTGAGTGTAGGACCAGGAGAAAGTACTGAGCATCACTAGAGATCCAATCCACATCCCCTCCTCACCCCCCCCAAAAAAAGAGACTTTTCAAATCATAAAAAGCTAAGAGGGGGCCAGAGCGATGATAGCACAGCAGTAGGGCTTTGCCTTGCATGCGGCTGACCCAGGACGAACCTGGGTTTGATTCGTGGCATCTCATATGGTTCCCTTGTCTGCCAGGGGTGATTTCTGAGTGCTACTGGGTGTGCCCCCCCCCAACAGTAAGAGACTAAACTATAGCTTTAAAAAGGTTTTAAGCCTCATATTTTTCTGATAGGTGAATGAGAACTGGAATCTGCAGTTCTTGTCATTTTTAGAATCTTTGAAAATGATACATTTGTGGGCCCGGAGAGATAGCACAGAGGCGTTTGCCTTGCAAGCAGCCAATCCAGAACCAAAGGTGGTTGGTTCGAATCCCGGTGTCCCATATGGTCCCCCGTGCCTGTCAGGAGCTATTTCTGAGCAGACAGCCAGGAGTAACCCCTGAGCACCGCCGGGTGTGGCCCCCCCAAAAAAAACCCCAAAAAAACAAAAAAAAATGATACATTTGTATCATATTTTCCCTATAATTTCCAGACTTCTTAAGACGCTTCCTTTTTGGACCCAAAGTTATTCCAACTAGAATGATTCCAACTAGTAATTCCAACCTGGTCACTTATGCTGAGGAAGGACTTAAAGTTCAAGGTTTAGATGAATAGTTTACCAGAGAGGTCAAGACTGGAACCCTGGGGCCGGGCGGTGGCGCTAAAGGTAAGGTGCCTGCCTTGCCAGCGCTAGCCTTGGACGGACCTCGGTTCGATCCCCCGGTGTCCCATATGGTCCCCCAAGCCAGGAGCAACTTCTGAGCGCATAGCCAGGAGTAACCCCTGAGCGTTACCGGGTGTGGCCCAAAAACCAAAAAAAAAAAAAAAAAAAAAAAAAGACTGGAACCCTAATTCTGTGTCCTGCTATTGATATCCTGAACCAAATCACATCTCTCCTCCTTTTTCAGCTTCTAGAATCAAGCTATTTGGCCCTTGTTCTTCTCCTGTTTCAGTTAAATGAGCAAAACAATGGGCATTATTTTTATGGGTGCTGGAGAGGATGATAGGGATCAAACCCAGAAATTCACACCCTCAAAATTTTCACTGCTCCTCTGAGCTCCAGCCCCGCAGGGCATTATTGTTTATGTTGAGCAATTGCCTGAAAAACAGGGCAGATGTCATGGCATTGCAATTTAGATTTCATACATAGGAATCCTGGAAACTTCTTCGGTGCTGGGTATTATATTTGATATATTCAGGAAAATAGTTAGACCCGTCTCATGCCAATGGTGTGGGTAGGTGCTGATAAGGGATTAGGTGGGGAATCATGAAGATGAAGGAGCCTCTCACTCCATCATCTTATGGTTGTTCTGAACAAGTCCTATCCCTCTGCACCTCAGGTTTTGTTTTGTTTTCCTTGCAAAACGAGAGTATGAAGTTATTGGTCTTCAATCCTCAGTGTGAAGGTCCATGAGAGGGTTGACAGATGCAAAATCATACTCAGGATTGGATATGCCAGGAGTAATAGGACTAGTCAGGCAGTATGAAGGGACTTGCAGAACTGAGCTGGCTATGGTCGGGGGACTAGAGAGGCTGGGGACTGAGTCAGGGCAGACACATGCATGTCCCCTTTGCCACTGTGCTTTCTCTCAAGAACTTTTTTTCTTTCAACATCATAGAATGAAAATCCGATAGCTTTTTCAGGCTGTCAGGAAACCTCTGCAGACCAGCAGGATTCTGCAAACTGGCCTTTGAAAACCCATTATATTAGACTACGGTTATCTCAAAGATTTCTTAGAGAAATAGCAGTCGCTGCTTTTGTGGTTGTTGTTTGATTCTAAGAATATGCTGGCTGGCCTAGAGGACTGATAGCACAGGGAGGAGGGTATTTACCTTGGATGTAGCCAACTAGGGTTTGATCCCCAGCATCCCAAATGGTCCTTAAGCCTGCCGGGAGGGGCCGGGAAGGTGGCGCTAGAGGTAAGGTGTCTGCCTTGCAAGCGCTAGCGTAGGACGGACCGCTGTTCGATCCCCCGGTGTCCCATATGGTCCCCCAAGCCAGGGGCGATTTCTGAGCGCATAGCCAGGAGTAACCCCTGAACGTCAAACGGGTGTGGCCCAAAAACAAAACAAAACAAAACAAAACAAAAAACACAAAAAAACACAAAAAAAAGCCTGCCGGGAGCGATTCCTGAGCAGTAACTTCCAAGCATCGCCGGGTTTGATCGCCGGGTCCCAAAACCAAAAACAAAATAAATTGATTGGGATCAGCGCCATGTCTGTACTGCTGTGCTAGCTAATGTTTTGTTTTGTATTGTTTTGTTGATAACTACACCTGGCCCTGCTCGGGGGCGTCCTCCTGGCTCTGTGCCCAGGGATATCTCCTAGTAATGTTGGGGGCACAGTATGTGGGGTCAGAGATCAAACTTGGGGGAACCACATGCAAAACAGACACCTTCCCTGCTGTGTACTGTGGGTCCAGTCCTACCAGTCTGGTATTAGTAGGCATTGCCCATTCATGAAGCAGAAGCTGTGACGGTCTCTAATAGGCTTTCCTATTTAGACTATCTTTAGACCATCTAGACTAGAGCAATTTTCCTGAAGAAAACAGTCACACTTCCACCCTAGAGTACATTGCAGATTGGATGGCCAGAGACTCTGCCCTGAGGTTTAGTAATAAGAATACTCTTAAGGGGCAGAGAGATAGCATGCAGATAGGGTGTTTGCCGTGCATGCAGAAAGTTGGTGGTTTGAATCCTGGCATCCCATATGGTCCCACGAGCCTGCCAGGAGCGATTTCTGAGCATAGAGCCAGGAGTAACTCCTGAGTGCTGCCGAATGTGACCCAAAAACCAAAAAAAAAAAAAAAAGAAAGAAAGAAAGAAAAGAAAAGAAAAGAAAAGAAAAGAAAAGAAAAGAAAAGAAAAGAAAAGAAAAGAAAAGAAAAGAAAAGAAAAGAAAAGAAAAGAAAAGGAAGGGAAGGGAAGAGAAGGGAAGAAAAGGAAGGGAAGGGAAGGGAAGGGAAGGGAAGGGAAGGGAAGGGAAGGGAAGGGAAGGGAAGGGAAGGGAAGGGAAGGAAAAGAAAAGAAAAGAAAAGAATACTCTTAGAAAGGACCTCATGCTGCAGGGCTGGAGTAACAGCACTGTGGAGGTGTTTACCTTGCATGCAGCTCACCCAGGTTGGATTCCCAGTATCCCATATGGTCCCCCGAGACTACCAGGAGTGATTCCTGGCAGAAGCACAGAGCCAAGAGAAACCCCTGAGCACTGCCAGGTTGGCCCAAAAATCGAAAAGAAAAGAAAAATGACCTCATGCTGGGACCAGGGTGTAAATCAACACTAAAGCAATTCCCCTTATGTATAACATTAGCCACCTCCAAACCCCAAAGTCTCCTCCTAAAATAATTACCTACAAAACTGCCTGCATGGGTAGCAGTGTAGTTTTCGGGGTGGAATAGTTTCTTCTGGATGGAATACTGTCTCCTGTGAAACTATTTATGAGCAGATTAAGGGTGACAGACAGGGTTAGTCTTATCTTGTGTGATACTTTGTTGTCCTTATATGAAATTGAACTTGTGCTTGGTTTTAACCCTATTTATTGTGTGTGTGTGTGTGTGTGTGTGTGTGTGTGTGTGTGTGTGTGTGTGTGTGTGTATTTGGGGGCCTCAGGGATACATCTGGCTGTGCTCAGAGGCTCTTCTGGACTCTGGCCTCATTAGTAACCCCTCGGTAGTACTTGAGGAACCATCTGTATGGCCGGGGTTCGAACCCAGGTCAATAACACACATGGTAAAGTGCTTTAACCACATACTGTCTTGTATTTGTAAGACCTGAGAAACTCCTATTGGGAAGGATAATTAGAACACTGGATTTCTTTCCTAGCATCTGTACAGACTTTGTTGTCTGCAAAGCCTCTGATTAACCTACCTCATCTCCGCTGGAATCATCAAGAATAAAAGTCATGATGGTGCCATTTTGCAGATAAATAAACAGATGGAGAAACATGAAGTGAGTTTCTGAAGCATAGTCTGTTAGCCAACAGCAGAATCAGGACATGATCTAGCCCTAGGGACTCAAATGACCCTCTGATTTCTCTTGGCCAGGAGTGGGAGGGGGGTGTGGAACTTAGAGCTCTTTTGCCACCAGTGCTATATGACCAGGAAGAGGACAGGTTGAAGCAAGATTCTGTTGATAAAATAACAAACAGCAAAATCCCACAGTGAAAATTCTATTTCAACATTTGACATACCCCCCCCAATTTTATTCAAGTGATTAAAGAATGACTTTTTTTTTTAACCCAGAATGACAGCACACATTACACATGGATCTCCGGTACTTTCTGAAGGATTGCAAGACTCTTGTGGTACCCAGAGTTTTGTGGGTACTCAAACTCTGTGGTACCAGAATTTGGTGCCCTATGTTTTCTTTGGACCTACCCAGATGAGGTCCTGGGAGTAGCTCAGTAAGTCCTGAGACTGTGGGCTTTGGTTCTATGTCACTGACTGAGTCTCACCCTCTATGTTCCTTCTCCTCATCCAATTTCTGTCCCCTTCCCACCACAATCACATAGACCATAAAGAACGCAGCCCGCATCCTCCTCAACAACTGTTTGTCTCTGGTTCATATGAGCTTCTTGAACTCTCTGGATTCTGGAGAGAGAAGTTTGTTTCCTTTGGCTCCCTCTGGACCCCAGTGGGGGAAGAATGCTGAAGTCAGACAATCTTTATTTTGTCAGCGACAGTCTGTTGGATCCCGGGGTGAGCCTGGGCTCAACTGTGGTGGGGAGAGGACTGAAGGCTGCTTTGTTCCAGAAGGCCAGGAGAAGGTCGTTTCCTTCATGGCACTCGGAGCAGAGAGAAGGAGCAGCTGTCTTCAGAAGGTGCCCATCAGTGTGGGGTGCTGGAGGCTCTTCTGAAGTGAGGAAGCCATGGGGGGCATCTGGACCGATGGGGAGCAGAGTGTGGATAAGGAGGAAGAAAAAGGCAGAGCAGAGGGGAAAGCTGAATTCAAGCAGTTGACCTGCTGCTTAACTTCACTTTGTCAGCTTCTGCTTCTGGGTCAGCCAAAGCCTGTTTTAGAATGAAGTTTGGGCAGATCTCCTCCACCCCCATGACCATAGCTGGTGCTACCTGCTGCTCAGACATAGCCCAGATCAGTTCATCTGACCTTCTAGCAGGGAGGTTTCTCCCCCATCTTGAGTGTTTAGCCCTGCAGGATCCCCAGTATCTCAAAGGCTGGGTGTCTGCTGAAAAACAAAGAAAGCTGCCCTAGAAAGCACAGGGGGGACTTTTCAGATTTATAGAAGTGTTAGAAATGAGGAGAGGGCCTAGGCTTTTAGGAGTCTCACGAAGATAGTAAAGATAGTAAAGATAGGGCATCTCACCAGGATACAGTAGCTTGTAAGGGCCGACTCTAATGTTCACCTGCCCTTCCTCATGGCCCTGTGTGTTAGGGAGATTGCTGGCTCTGGATATACAGTGGGGATGGGGTGGGTGCTTCCCTTACCGACATCAAGAAGAGGAGATGAAGGGACCCTGGCCTGGGCATTGGGCCAGTTGCCTCCTGAAGGGACGAGTGTGCCCTATGTCCTTGCCTGTTGAAATTCTGGCTTCATTCTCCACTGCCACTTGCCAGCTACAGAGTGAGTGACCTACCTCTCTCTCTTCTCCTCCTTCATGGACTCTTACAGGAACAAGACTGGGAGAAGGAAATGTCAGTCAGTGCCTTCGGATCACTTCCTTAAGGACACAGGCCCCTTCATTCCGGGTTTTAATATCCTCCCTCCATGTGAAAAGCAAACAGGATTCAGCTCAGAAGGACTTTTCTATGGCAGAAGAGTCTGTTATCATGAGCAGAGATTCTGCCTCTGACTTCTTATCTTATTGGGGTGTGGGGGGGAAGGTGAGGGGAACTGATCAGATCCTGGAGAGGGAAATTGCTTTGTGCTTTCATTGTTGAAGCGGAGACCTGGCTTTCTGAGGAGCCTTCTGACTCGAAGCAATAAGCCTTCTCGCCCTGCCCCTGTCACTTCTCATTACTTCCGGTGACAGTTCCAATGATTTCCCATCACTCTTGAGGGTAGAATGGGGGTGTGAATGTCTGGGACAGCCAGGGGGGTGGGGTGGATTTGGGCCTGGCTTCTCAGATCCTGGCTGCCCAGCTCGATCAGCCACTTGGTCATCCCGTGACCTCAGGCAAGCGGCTTCACCAATCACAGGGTTTAGGGTTGGTTGGAAACATTAAGTGCCTGCAGAGAGAGAGAGAGAACATTAGCATTGGCCTGTCATGCTGACTTAATGATGGCTATTTCTGCTGGGAGGGCCCCCTGAAAGCCAGATGACACCAGGCCAGCCCAGAGTCAGGGCTGCACCCATAAACCAGTTTCTCCATGTCCTTCAGGGGATGTCATCCTAGTTCAGGGTCCTTGTTGTGTACAGACTCTGCAGCAGTCCTGCAAATGGAACGTTCTAGGCTCTTGCTTCCTGGGCATAGGTGACCCTGTCACAGTGCCTGGGAGGCGACATGGGTGCAGTGTCTGAACCTCTTTTCTGCCCCCCAAATCTGGCCACCCTGTGCCGTTCCTGTCTGTTGCCCCAACACCTCTTGTGTCCTTGTCAGTGAGGAAGAAACTGGAACTTTAGTCAGGCTCTGCCCCAGGCTGCTGGAAGGGTGTGAATCTTTGTGAATCTTCACAAGGATGCAGAGGGACCTGTTATCTCCACTCTGTGCTGGGGAAGGCTGGAGCAGAGAGTGGTGATGTCCACGCAGGAAGCCACCGACAGGGTTTCTCAATCCCACACCACCTGGTCCAGTAACAAGCTACATGCCCCTGAATTCTCTGCCTTCCAGGCAGTCATTGTCCCCACCAAAATTAGATTCAGTGAGTCCAACACCTGCATTCAGGATGTGTTGAATGATCTCCCCTTTTTAAATTGGGGAGGAGAGGAAAACCTCAAGGTGTGAAGGAAACATTGGTAGTTTGGGTTATTTTCCCCCCACTGACCTGAGTAGAAGCAAATGTGACTTGCCTCCCCAATTGAAGAGTGGCCCCAATCTGCAGCCCTCAGGCCCCCCACCTCAGACATTACATGGCCAGGCCCTAGGATCTGTGCTCCATTCACTGCCTTCTCACCCCCCAAGCAGCACCTGCACCCCTCTGCTCTCTGCTTCTCACTCCCATCCTATGCTTCCCAGCCTAGGGAATGAGGCCACAATGCATCATATGTACAAATCACACATTTCCTGATAACAAAACTTGAAGAAAATCCTTTTTAAAGGGTTTCTACATCCAGTTATATTACTGCGGCATGGTGATCCACACTTTATGAAGTAGGGAGTTCTATGGTTTGGGGGCCATACCTGTGGTGGTGCTCTTCAATCAGGGATCGCTCCTGCTGGGATTTGGGAGACTTTATGGAGTGCCAGGGTCATCAACATGCATGGCAAGCGCCCTACCTGCTGTACTATTGCTCTGTGCAGCACCTCTCCATCTACACCTCGAAGCAGGGCTCCAGAGCAGGAACTCTGGCACCACTATGTCAGCCTAGGATATGGAGAACTCAAGGCTGAATCTGTTGACCTGACCTGGATGAAATTTTACTGTAACCATAGGTACACAGGCACTGATGTGTGTAATTTAGTGTATGGGCTGAGGAAGAAAGAAGCTCAAGGGCCTGCATGGGACCCAGCTGGGTTGAAAGGCTTAAAGTTGTAGTGGTACAAACAGCTGGACTAAGAGTGTGAATTTTTGTCAATCCTTGACATGAAGATGTGATCATAAGGGCTGGGACGGTTCCTGGACCCTCAGGGAGGCAAGAGCCCTCAGCACCGTGCAGCAAGGACCCAAGTGGATATGTGGGCAACAGCAGGCCCTGCCTTAGGGACCTGACATGAAAAGCCAAAGTACAGAAGGTAGAAGACACAGCAAGGCCATGCTTGCTAGGTCCTGGAAGCTCAATCATTATTTATTGAAGAAACAATGAGTTGATGGAAGCAGCGTTTGAGTCTCCCTGTTTCCCTGCAAAGCTACCTTGCTCCCAGAAGAAACTAACCTTCACTTTGCAAAGCATTCCCCAGGCTCCCAGTCTGTTTTCCCCATGGCAGTCCCCTTGCCTGGACTCCCAGAGAGGTCACAGAATCTGGGCTTCAGTTCATAAGGTACAGGCTGGCTCTTCTGCTTCCACACGCCTCCAGGTCTTGGCTCATCACAAAAGTAAACCAGACTCAGTGCAGTCATTCCGGTCCTTTGAACAGGGTGCTGAGGCAGCCTCCTGGATTGATCCTACTTGCTTAAACCCATCCGTTGTTAAGCTAGCAGGCCCAACGAGGTAGGAAAAGCTACTTGTATATCTAGGGTTGCAGACCAGTCTCAAACTACCAGAGACAGAGCCTTCATTTGTCAATGTTCTCGCCAAGTCCTGTGGCCCTTTGGGGACTTGAAATAAGGGCAGCCCAAGGGGGAGGGTCTGACAGACAGGGCCAGAGATGAATGTGTTTGTCTGTTCTCTGAGACCTGCTCCAGACGCAAATCCCTTCAGTACACCATGAAATCAGGCCGCCACTTTTGTCACACAAGGGAAGGATGTCTCTGCTCTGACCCAGGTTGGCCTGATAACAGTTTTCTTCTCAGCATGTGTTGTGTTTCCTGGGATCTCGAAGGGTTTGGTGGTGGGTGGAATTTATAAGACACAGATTTCAGTTATGGAGCAACTCCTGTGTGCTTAGCAGTCTAGGGGTAAATGGCACTATATCCTCAAACATGACCCCAGAACCCTGCATCTGGTCCCATGGGGCTAGGGGTACCAGATGGACCAAGAAGATAGTAGAGTGAACACATCGGGCAGAATAACAGCCAATGGCCAGATGATCTGGTACGGCAGAAAGTGGTGGGGAAATTGGGGAGGGAGAGTTATTACTGAGTAAAGTCTGACTTCAGCATGCAGTGTGGCAAGAATGGTGTCATGGGAAGGGAATTCACAGCGACTCAGGCACATTGCATCAGGAGGTGAGAGGGGGCGGGAGGCCCAGAGCCCAGGCCTAGAAAAAGTGGAGAAAAGATGCCAGATGGGGGTGGGGAGAAAGCACAGTGGGGCAGGGAGCCTGAAAACCCTATGAAATAGTCTCTGGAAATCATACACTTTCCTAGTTTATAAACCAGTAGAGTTTTGTTTTGGTTTGATTTGGTATTGGGGGGGGGGGTCATGCCTGGTGGTGCTCAGGGCTTACTCCTGGCTCTGGGATCACTCCTGCTCAGGAGACCTAAGGGGTACCAGGGATTTAACTCATGTTGACCTTGTATGAGGCCAGCACCTTCCCGATGGACTATCCCTCTAGTCCCTATAGGTCAGTTTGGGCACCTGCCTTCAAAATTAACTGAAATTAATTAATTAAATTAATTAATTAAAAATGACATTGACATGAAATTTTCCTGCACATGGACACCTTGGCACTATCTCTGGCACAGAGATCAGAAATGGGTGGAATTTTTTGTTTGTTTGTTTTTGGGTCACACCCAGCAGCATTCAGAGGTTACTCCTGGCTCTGCACTAAGAAATCACTCCTGGTGATCAGCTGCATGCAAGGCAAACGTCCTACTGCTGTGCTAGCTCTCCGACGGCTCTCTCTGCGTGAAATTTCTAGGTCTTCCTGCTGTATGAAGGCCAGAGTTCTAGGAGTTTTAGGTAGAGGCTGCAGACCTGAATCATTGCACCTTGCTAGCCTCAAACCCTCCTGCACCCTTCACTTCATTTCCTCCGCCCCCTGCAGGCTACCTGATGCTCTCACATTCACCTTCTCCCCTAGTTCAGCTCTACTCAGCCTCACCATGACCCTAAATTGGACTTCCGCCAAGGTTGCTCAGGTCTGAGCACTTGTTTATGCCTCGCCTGGGAGTGCTCTTTCGCCTGCTTTGTGCAAGCCTGACTCGTTGCCCCTCAGGCTGCAGTACGCATATTGCCTCCATGACATCTTTCCCAGGTCCTGGGCGACCTTCATGTTTGCTGTGAGCCTCTGCCTGCCCACTCCCAAGGGCCCTGTCCAGTGGTTTCTTAACACTAACCTGCAGTGAGTGGCCTTTTACCCTCTCTGCAGACACCATTGTCCACTCCTGCTAGACACTGTGCCTTGCCTCTGTAGTTAACTTCTGTGTCCCTCTCAGAGTTCCCAACCATGCCTGCCCGAGTGACTCATCATCAGTCTAGGATGCATAAACACACATGCTCTTTTCCATTCGACATGCATGTCTACAATCTTACAAATGAGAGTCAGCTAATGAGTCTTTACTCTCTGTAAAACTTGGTCGGTGTATTTCATTTAGACCTCATTTCTCTGCCTCGTAGGCAAGAACAGGATCCCATTTTACAGAGGCGGACGTGGAATGCTATAAAGGGATGTGTCCTTGTCAAAACGGATGCAGCTAGTTAGTATGAATTTTGGGATTTGAACCCAGACAGCCGGAGGTTAGCACCAATACCACCAATTAATGTGCTATTCAAGTCACCTAAGCTGGTGTTTCTCAGACTCTGAGGTGCTTATGAATCACGGGGGTTGGGGGGTGCTTGTTAAAATACAAGCACCAATTTAGTCATTCTGGGTGGAGCCTGAGAATCTGTGTTTTCCAGGAGAGGGGGGGAGGGAGAGAGAGAGAGGGAGAGAGAGGGAGGGAGGGAGGGAGGGAAAGAGAGAGAGAGACAGAGAGAGACTATGAGGCCATGTTGAGGGGCTTTAGGGTTAGTTGGTTGCAAAATTGGAACTTCAGGGCCCCGACTTACTTGTGCCCTAACTAGAACCCAAAGCTCTCTCCACAAGTCAGCAACCCCTCAGAATATTAAAACCACTCATGTCTTTATGGACCATTTGCTGAAATATCCACTTGGATCATATTGCCAAGAGGGCCTTGATTCTGTGCACTGCGTATGGAGCCCTACAGGAGTTGATCATAGCACTTGTTCAGCTCTGGGCTTCATTATCACAGGGTCCAAGAGTGCTTGTTTTGAGAGACAAGAGGGGCTCCTTCAGAGCTTCCCAACTTTTCTTTAGCATAGACACCCAGCTGTCCCATACATGGTGTGTCGCCTCTCCATTCCATTTCTCTCCCTGTCTTTCCCAGTTCCCACTGGCTGCAGCCAGGGTTTGCCTCAATTGTGATTATTCTGAACATTGGCTGTATCCAACCTTTACCACCATCTTTGTTCTTCTCACTGGTCCTTCATACAAAAGGTCCCATGGAGACTCATGGAGATTGTCACTAAACTCTGTTCCACCTGCCACCCAGCAGAAATCTCTGAATGGTCATTCATCCTCTATCTGACCAAATGGAAGGAAGCTCTGTATTACAAAAAATGTATTACAAAAATTACAAAAAATGTTCTCCTCCTATCTCTCTCCCCCCCCCCAACCAAGAGAAAGGCTTTCCATTTTGTTCTCATTTCTTTTTAAAAGTAACATAAACTTGTATTAGTTCACGTTTTAGTCCTATTATTATCTTTTGGGCCACAGATTTGCAGTAGTGAACGTTAATAGTTTCTGAGGTACACAATTGCCACATCTCACCACCTCACAAGCACCCAAGACTCTCTACCAATGTTTTTGTGTTGCTTCCGGTGCATTTATCTTTAAGTCACACTTTTGTATCTTCATTTTATAAAGGGATCTGTGATGGGCACAATGCTGGACATTTCCTCATGCACATCTCCTGCAATATTTTCCCACCCCAAAGCACACAGAATAGTCCCCTTTTTTTAGTTATGACAACTTGGCTCAGAGAGAAAGGGGAGTAGTGTCAATGATTTGTGCAAAATCAGACAGAAAATAGGCGTTAGTGACAATGTCCTTGCTATTATGTCATTGCTGTGCGTGTCCTCCCCCAAAGCCCTGTAGGTAGTTGGAATAAGCCCTTTCGTGTGTGTCTCCAACCCTGCTCTTGTCCTTCATAAAGGAAACACTCCAGTTCCCTTTCCTCTGGCTTCAGTTCCCATCATAGAAGAAACCATCATGAACTGAGGTCATGTTTGGTGCCAGGCACCCAATATGTAATCTGCATTCATCTCTGGAAAAAAACCTCAGCTATCTCCATTATTGTAGATAAGCAAAATAACCAAAACTCAAAGAAGTAATCTATCCAGTGTCACACAGTGAATAAATGACAAAGCTAGGAGTTGAGCATAAGCTTCATGGGTTGCTAAATGAGAAAAATGGTGGAGTGGAGGGCTGGAAGGAGGACAGTGAGACTCCGAGTGAGAAATGAAGCAATATTGGATTTGCTCCCATTTGAACTGTTATGACTGTGTTGGCAGTCTTGGCCTCTTGTGCAGAATAACTTAGAACTAAAGAGGGCTCGTCAGGGGAACCCAATCTATGCCAAGTCTTGGGCCTGAGTTATTGAAGGTTTTGCTCTAGTTATTTGACACCAGCACTAAGTACTGAAAAAAGAGCAGCTTTATTGCTGTATCATTGGCATAATGTAATTTATACCTATTTAACATACGTGATTCATCAAGTTTGGGTATTGTGTATTTCCATGAAGCCATCACTACAATGAAGAGAATTTCAATCCATGCCATACATCTAAAAGAGTAACATCTCTTTATGCAGATTCCAGGATCATTAATACAGAAACCTGATGCCAACAATAGAGACTGCATGAAAAATAAAACTGTATTGCACTACAGACAATGACTTGGATTGAACAAACTAGTTTGTCTGGAGCCTAGAGTTGGTCTTATGCCAGGAAACTTCAGGGGTAGGGTCTCCTTGTATTTAGGCCAAGGCTTTTCTTTTCCATGTCCCCCATATTTTGGTGGGCCTATGTAAACAATATTTGCCACTCTAACACCGTTTTTACTGTGCTCCTTTGACTCAAAACCTTAAAAAAAAACCACTTAAACTTTTTATGTTAACTTAAACTAATACACATATGCATGAAAATGTAAAAAAAATACTATGCCTTCAATGTTTAAGGAGTCACATAAATTTCATGGCCTTATGTTGCTTTGTATACTGCTAAGAAAAGTTATAATGTACTATAATCTGGGGACTTGTGGACAAAGTAATTGTACATGGGTTCTGTTTTATTTTTTCTTAATGTTCTTTGACTGTAAGTTCAAAATTTAGGCGTCAGCAAGGGAATTTCTTCTGAGAACTCTGTTTATGGGTGATTGGCCTTCCACTGTAACTTTACCTTGTCCTCTTTCTTTGCATCATTGTTCTCATAATTAAAAAATTAAAAATTAAAAATAAATAAATAAAAGAGTAATATCTCTATGAAAGAATTTGTGTGTGTGTGTGTGTGTATGTGTGTGTTGCCAAGAATAAAAACTCAGCCTTGCATAGAAGACATTTGCTCTGTCATTGAACCTCATCCTCTGCCATAGTAATGAAGTTTTGCTGAACTTTATTGAGGGACCTATAGAAGGACCCAGAAAGGTTGGAAACCCACCTCCAATTTTTGGAAGGCCATAGGAGAAGTTTAGAATAGAGGACCCACTTTGTGTAGATCAGGAAAGACCCTCAGCCTTACTTTGTGATTCGACTTTGTAAATATCTTTGTAGTCCTCTGGTTTATTTTGCTATTAAGGGCAGAGCCCACATCTCAGGTCCTGTTTGGTGTTTGTGAAGTTCTGGATTCCAGAATAAATTTGTCATCAAATGGTTAGGACTGAGTAAGGTGCAGGAGAGCCCAGTGGGCACCCTATGGACAGAGGCCTTAAATGAAGAGAATGAGGTTACTCAATAGGTCCTCCAAGAAACTCAAGACACAGCAGGCCCAGGGATAATATCCCTTCCCCAAGTCCCAGCTGTCATTTTTCCTCCAGCCCTGGCTCTTGATCCCCCATTTGAAGAGCACACAGTGTCAAAGAGGCAGAAACAGAGTGGAGGTTTCAGGAAAAGGGCTCTGGCTACTGTGGGAGAATTTAAATGGTCAAAACCATCTTTACTCCCAAGTCTTTCCTTCTTCCTCTCAGACAACAACCAGAGTCATTTTCTAACCTCGGGTCTGATTTCACAGGCCTTAGGAGCACAGCCACTGGACTCTACACAATGCCCTCCGGGATCACCATTATGCACTGAAATGGTGTTTAGGGAAGTATTACTGTCGCCTTCACTCTAACCTCCCATAAACATTCTGCTATGTTTGTAATCACTTTCTGCCTTTGAAACAGAAGTAGCACAACCACGATTTCTTTCCCTTTGGGGCCTGTGAGTGCTGAAGGCAGCATCAGCCTTGCTCCATCTTGGCCACCACTGCAACACCTAATAGTCTCCACAGGAGAGCTCACACAGGTACATGAACAACCCACCTAGTTCTAAACCTCTGGAAGTCTGTGTCACTTAACAACGAGCAGAACTCCGGACTGAGCGGAGCATCAACCCAAGTGTTGGTCACACCAGGTGTCACACATGAAGTATGATGACCCAAAAAGGCAATCCTCACTCCTGTGACCTAGCAGGGCTAAAGAGATATAGTCCTGACACAGAGCTATTGTGAAGGGGAGACTGGGTAGGAATGGTCGCTGTTGGAGGGAATGTGGCAATTGCCCTGAGTGGGGCACTATCCCAGGGGAGGTGAAATTCTTGCCTGCAGTAGTTCAAGCAGAGGAGCCAGAAGAGAGTATGAAGTCAAAGGTAGCAAAGAATGGGCCTGAGATATAGTACAGTGGATAGGGCAGGTTGCAGGTGGCTGACCTGAGCTCAATCCCCGGTATTCCAAATGTTCCCCTGGCCCACCAAAAGTAATTTGTGATCGCAGAGTCAGAAGTAACCCTTGAGTACCACCCGGTGTATCCTAAAATCAAAAACAAACAAAAAGGTGTCAGAGAATAGTTCTGAGCAAAGGAAGCAGAGGTGTAACCTAGGTAGAAATCCTAAGATTGCTCAATCTTGAAGACCTGTGAGAAAGGTTGAGTGTCCTTCAGTGATGGAAAAAGAAATCTTGGATGAACTAGACAGCTTTGATTTGCTATATAGGCACTTGGCTAGACCATGCTTAGGCATTAATGTTACTCTGAATTTGTCATTCTGGGGACAAGTCAAGTTTTCAAATGTGGATCTGAAATTGGGAACCTGCTTTTTGAACATTGACAACTCTAGGGCAAATGGGGAGGGAGAGAGAGAAAAAGAGAGAGAGAAAGAGAGAGAGAGAGAGCTCAAAAGGATAAGCATGTGCTTTGCATCAGAAAGAACCTAATTTGATACCCAGTACTACATAATCTCCCAATACTGCAAGAAGTGACCTCAAGCACAGAGCCTGAACACTGTGGGGGTGTGGCCTGAAACAAAACCAAAGCAGCATTGCCAACTATAAGTAGGAGTCCCAAACATGAACCCCTAGACTGAAGTCAACTTTTTCTCTTAAAAAATGGCATTTCATGGGGCTGGAGAGATAGCATGGAGGTTGGGCATTTGCCTTGCATGCAGAAGAATGATGGTTTGAATTCCAGCATCCCATATGATCCCCTGAGCCTGCCAGGAGCAATTTTTGAGCGTAGAGCCAGGAGTGACCCCTGAGTGCTGCCAGGTGTGACCCAAAAACTAAAAAAAAAAAAAAAAAAGCATTTCTGGGCCAGAGCGACAGCACAGTAGTAAGGCATTTGCCTTACACATGGCCAATGTAGAACGGACCCCACTTTGAATCTCGGCATCCCATATGGTCCCCGAGCCTACCCGGAGTGACTTCTGAGCACAGAGACAGGAGTAAACCCTGAGCACTGCTGGATGTGACCCAAAAACAAACAAACAAACGAACAGCATTTCTACAGAAGAAGCAAAACAATGTATGGACCAAGTTCTACCTACACCAGCAGGCACTTTTACTGAATGCAAACTACAGGCAGGATCCTAAATACTTCACTGTAGTCCTATTTTATACCACATATATGCCCTTGATTTCCCCTTCTTTGGGAAATTGTGACATCAGAAGTCAGTGGCATATGTTTACGTCCTAGACTTCAGGTATTACCAGATAAAAAACTTTCAGAGAGAGCTTGCGGCCCAATGTGATGAACTGTGAAGCTGAAAGGTTCCATCTGATGCAGAGGCCAGGATGGGATCCTTCAAACTAGGTTCTTCTGTGCTGGATCTCAGTGACAAATGTCTTCCTCTGATGTCTCATTGGATAGGTGGAACCCATCAAGATCTATTTCTGTTGTGCAATGAAGACCCACAGGCTTGCAGCCTTTCCTGGCAAAGGCAATGACCTGAGTAAATCATGATCCAGCCAGAGCTTAAATGCCTCCAGCTACATTTTTGGGTCATGATAGTTGAAGGCAGAACTACCACTTTTTCAAGATAGAAGCTCTTTTCCTCTCTCAAAAGCTTAACATCCCACTATCATGTCTCACAATGACCAGAAACCAGATGGCTTCAGCCAAGGGGAAAATTGTGGGTTGAGTAAGAGGATATGAATGAAATGACTCTTAAAAAAACCTTTTTTTTTTTTCTAAGTATTTTTTGAATTTTCTAAGCTAACAGAAAGTCATGGAGGCTGTAATAGAAATAAACTCGACCTTCCAAGTCTTTCTTTGGGGCCTGTCCAGAGACAGAAGGGCCTTCTTGGAAAGGTGGTCAGACCTCAAGGCAACTCATTGCAATGTGTTCCCAGAGACCAGATGTCTTCAAATAAAGGAAGCAAATGGGAGGCTCTGCATATCCTAGATCAGATCCTGGAGGCCCAGAATCAAACCTGGATATAACTGCTCCATTTCATGGAGATGGAAGAAAGGGACTCCAGATGGTGTAGACTCTCTCTCCTCACCCTTAGCCAGTTTGCTTCCCTGCAAAGGAAGGAAGGACAGTCAGAACTTCCTGTTCAGAACTTTCTATTTGGATAATAGGCAGCAATAAATGTCCAACAGCTTCCTAGCCCCAAAGATCTAGACGTGGAAGGAAGCCTAAAGAAGCAGATAGAGTCAGATATAGTAGAAAGAGCACTCAAGGAAAACTATGAGGTGTTTACTTTGAGAGAGAAGGCTAGGCCTGCTCACAGGCCAGAACTTCGAAGTTCCTATTAACTTATCAGATCTACCAGCTAGAATAAAGAATCTTGGCCACAGTCAAAATGGAGTACTATCATATTTGCAGACTCTGTGCTCTTTCCCTCATTATACCAACTATCCCAGTATGATAAGGCACATTGAAATGTTGGTAATGAACCCAACCCTTGCACCATCCTTCCCTTGGGGTTTGTAGGTCCACACCTTCCATCTGGCAAATGTGAGCAGATGTGCCAGCCAACACAAAGGTGGCTCCATGCATAAATCCAGGGAAGCTGGTGCTTTATAAATACAAACAAGTGTGTGGTCTGACTAGCAGGAGAATAATTCTAGGACAAGGGGCTTTCTAGAAAACCAGCCTGTATGACAGCTCCAGCCAGAGGGAAGGTGGACATGGTACTTGGTGATGTTCTGATGGATGTCAGTTCTGTCCCTGTGCTCAGGGATCACTTCTGAAGGGACTTGGGGGGCCATATTGAATGCTGGGAATTGAACCCAATTGGCCTCATGCAAGGCAAATGCCTTGCACACTGTGCTATCTCTTCAGCCCTCCTAGGCCCTAGATTTTTGTTTTGTTTTGTTTTGCTTTGTTTCGGGGGCACACCTAGTGATGCTCAGGGGTTACTTCTGGCTCTATGCTTAGAAATCGCTCCTGGGTTGGAGGACCAAATGAAATGCTGGGATTGAACTGTGGTTGGTCCTAGATTGGCAGCTTGCAAGGCAAATGCCACTGCTCCAGCCAGGACCTAGATATTTTTAAAGAACAATTTAAAACTCTACTTCAAAAAATTTGAAAACATTCATACTATGGCCTGATAATTCCATTATTAGAAAACTGATGCCAAAACAAGGTACAAAACTTTATGTACAGCAATATTTATTGCTGTATAAACACTGGCATGAACTGAATGTTCCATCATAGAAAAGCAACTTAAGTAAATTATGATTCATGACTCCATACAATTCTCTATAATGTTCTTAGTCAAATAGATAACAAAGATTTGTCATGACTTAGATAAATGCTCTTGACGTAACATTAAGAAAAAGACTACAGGGGCCAGGACGATAACACAGGGGGCAGGGCATTTGCCTTATGTACAGCCAACCCCAGATTGACCCCGATTCAATCCCCAGCATTCCATAATGGTCTCCGGAGCCATTTCTGAGTGCAGAGCCAGGACTAACCCCTGAGTGTCTCTGGGTGTTGCCCCCAAAACAAAACAAACAACAGAACTCTAGATATCATAAAAATCTTTACTTGGTGTTCTATGTAAGTACATTTCATTTTTAATGCTGGAAGGAAATTTTATGAATGATTGCTCTCTCCTCTGTGTATTGTACCTTTCAAGCTCTGAGCACTACTAGGTCTTGGAAATTACTTTAATGTTGACATGCCGCCTGCCCTTCCTGACCTTCCTCTTCTCTTTGGATCAGTGCACCACCTCCCAGCTGCCCTTGCTCTTCCACCCACCCCTTTCCCACCTGTATCACCTCCCTTCAGTTCTCCTCATAGCACTAAAGGCCCAAGATCGATGCCCTGAGTTAGTACAGGAGTGCCCCTTGTTCCCTCTAAATAGAAGGGACTCCAGACCCAACGTGGACCCACTGCTCCCCACATACAGATTCTTTCCAATCTTCCAAACATTGTGCATGTTCTTCCCTCTGCTCTGATCTCCTTTGCCCTCCCTTTCACCTGGAAAAGTCTGCTTGCCCTTTGGAACTGAATCCCTCTGTGCAATATTCTGCTCCCTGGAGGCTTTCCTCAGAACGGCTCTCTGAGCAAGTATAACTTGTTGTAACAGATTTATTTTCAATGATCTCTTGGTATTCTGGATGTTGGGCAGAGTTTCTGCCCAATGATGGACATGAAGAAATGAGTGAACAAGCTGGGGCAGAGGTAGCATGGGAGAGTCCTGAGGGCAAGAGGATGGGCCATCCTTATCAAATGCCTGTGAATGCCCTCCCTAGAACCTGAGGGAAATGCTGCTTCTAGTGTAGCAAAAGAGATAGAAGGGACTTGGAGAGAGCCCAGGTGTCTGGGCACTGCCAGGATCCCGAGTTCCATTCCCAGAACTGTCAGCCCAAGCAAGGAGTGCCGTTGGCACAGTTGACTATGAGCTGACTGGAGTAGATCATGAACCTGATTGGCTAAGGGCTGCCTGGAGTGGATCATTGGCGTGATTGGGAAGGGCTGCCTGGAGTGGATCATTGGCATGATTGGATAAGGGCTGTCTGGAGTGGATTATGAACCCTGTAAGCACTTCGTAGAAGCCCTCCCTAAAGAATAGGAGATAAGTCAGCCAAAAGGCAGGATTAAAATCTTCCTCATGTTATTTTTTATTATTGTTGTTTTGGGGCCACAGCTAGTAGTGCTCAGGGCTTCCTCCTAGCAGAACTTAAATCCAGGTTGACCTCATTCAAGGCAAACACCTCACCCACTGACAGGCCTCGAGATTGCTCTTTTGCAGTCACAGGTAGCACCAGAAGGTGCCATCCCAGTCATGCACATCATTCAACTCATGCTGCAAACCCTCAGCCTGGCAGTATGATCTCTGTCACCAAAGTAACCCAGCGTCACCCTCCATCCTTCAGACTCGATGGCTGTGAAACCCTTGCATAAGTTATTAACATCCCGAATTCCTCCTCCCTGCAGAAAGAGCAAGAAGTGGAACTAGATGGCTGCTGAGTATGACCTTAAGATCATTAGCACTTGGCAGTGCCCTACTGAGAACCTACTCTGGACCACTCTGGCCATTCTATGCACCTGACCCTGGAACACCTAGTTTTATACCCTGCACAATACCACATATTATTGTTGTTGTTTTTTTTCTGGTGCACGGACCCAAACACTGATGTGTTTGAGGTCACGACGTGCCTTGCATAGGCAGCAGACTTCTGAGAGGAAGACCCAACTGTGGTTCCCAGTGTCCCAGACATCAGGAGACCTGAAAAGCAGAAGAGTAGTTCATGGTCAGCCAGAGTAATGCTTTGCTGACTGGTTTGCCAGCACCAGGAAAGGTCATCACCAGTCTTCTGGTCCAAACACAGCCTGATCTCATCTTGTTTAAACAAGGCCAAGAAGGCAGGCAGCCTGTGACTGGGGAGGAAGAAACAAGGGCTATTTAGGATTCCATGTGGACTCTGGGCTGTTGTAGCTGTCAGACTGATACACAAGCTCTGTCAGGCTCTGTACTCTTGGCGTCCTGGCCACTTCCCCCTGATGACCATTTATAGTCAAGGCCTCTGAAGGGACTGGAGCCCCAGGGTTAGGCAAGGATAATGAGGTCGAAGGAGAGGCACCTGAATGTGAGGAGACTGCTAGAACATGCTAGAAATTGCTAGAAAGTATTAGAAACTGCTAGAACCTACCTCCCACACCAATAGTTCCCCCTTCAGGTTGGAACAGGAAGCACAAACCAGTTGCCCCTGGGATGTTCTGTGGGGAGGTTGGCTGGTGAGGCCCTGGAGAGTGAGGGTTTTTTGGCATATTTTCCCCCCAGTGCCTTGAATTTGCCTCACATACTCTGAGGCAAGTGCTCTACTGCTGAACTATATCCCGCCTTTAAGGATGTTTTGTTGTTGTTGTTGTTGTTCCCTACCAAAGATCCCTCCCATAAATGGGCAGGTCTTACAATCAGGTAAGGTTATGCAGAAGATGGGGTGGGATGACAATGGTATATAATCTTTTTGATGTGCTGGATTTGGTTTGCTAAGATTTTGTTGAGGATTTTTGCATCTATGTTCATTAGTGAGATTGGTCTGTAGTTTGCTTTCTTGGTGGTGTCTTTGCCATCTTTGGGAATGAATGTGATATTAGCCTCATAAAAGAAATTAGGGGGGCCGGGCGGTGGCGCTAAAGGTAAGGTGCCTGCCTTGCCTGCGCTAGCCTTGGACGGACCGCGGTTCGATCCCCCGGTGTCCCATATGGTCCCCCAAGCCAGGAGCAACTTCTGAGCACATAGCCAGGAGTAACCCCTGAGCGTTACTGGGTGTGGCCCAAAAACCAAAAAAAAAAAAAAAAAAAAGAAATTAGGAAGGATCCCTATCCTTTCAATGTTTTGGAAGAGCCTGTGGATCAGTGGTAGTAATTCTTCTTGGAATGTTTGATAGAATTCACCTGTAAAACCATCTGGACCTAGACTTTTCTTCCTTTTTTTTTTTTTTTCTTTTTTGGTTTTTGGGTCACACCAGGCGGTCCTCAGGGGTTACTCCTGGCTGTCTGCTCAGAAATAGCTCCTGGCAGGCACGGGGGACCATATGGGACACCGGGATTCGAACCAACCACCTTTGGTCCTGGATCGGCTGCTTGCAAGGCAAACGCCGCTGTGCTATCTCTCCGGGCCCTAGACTTTTCTTCTTGGGGAGTTTTTTTTTTATATATAATTATCTTTAGTTAAACACCATGATTACAAATATGATTATAGTTGTATGATTACAGTCATGTAAAGAACACCCACCTTCACCAGTGCAACATTCCCACCACCAATTTCCCAGATCTCCCTCCTCCCCACCCCCCACACCTGTACTCGAGACAGGCTTTCTACTTCCCTCATTCATTCACATTGTTATGATAGTTTTCAGTGTGGTCATCTCTCCACCTGCACTCATCACTCTATGTGATGAGCTTCATGTCATGAGCTGAACCTACCAGCCCTCATCTCTCTTGTCTCTGAGATACTGTTAAAAATGTCTTTCATTTTTCTTAAAGCCCATAGATGAGTAAAACCATTCTGCGTCTTTCTCTCTCCCTCTGACTTACTTCACTCAGCATAATAGATTCCATGTACATCCATGTATAGGAAAATTTCATGACTTCATCTCTCCTGACGGCTGCATAGTATTCCATTGTGTATATGTACCACAGTTTCTTTAGCCACTCATCTGTTGAAGGGCATCCTTTAAAGATGTTTTAAGGTAGTTCATGTCCATATGGCTTTTGGTTTCTCTAACTCTTAATTTTTTTTTTAAATCTTGATTTCCCTGCAAATGGAACTCGTGATCCTGATCTCCCTACTGGCAGGGCTAGGGAGAAACACCTGACAGAAGTAACCCATTGTCAAGCCCTGCCCTTTGCTTCACCACAATGCCAAGGCAGCTGCCTGAGGAGAGGATCCAGGGGCCCTTGGTAGGCCTGGGCTCTCTTAGAGGGTGACAGAATGCTCCAGGAAGGTTGGGGTCGGTGCTGCAGTCACAGGGAAAAGTGAAAAGGGCCACAGCCTGACGCTGGGTGAATTAGGAAATGAGATAGCGATAGCAGGAGAAGGCCTGCTGGCTGCTGAGGCCGGTCGTAGGGGCATGCTGCTTGTACCTCAGAACCCAGACTGGTGATGTCCTCATCCATCGTGGTGGGGCTGTAGGAGGTAGGAGAGGACCAGCAGACAGAGGAGGGACAAGTATCAGCATGAGGTTTCAGGCAATGGAAGAGGAGCTACACAGGCACTTAGGCACTCTGGGTTTTAAAATTCATAACCTTGAGAGGCTCATTTCTTTCTTGTTTTATAGATGAAAAAAATGGAGGTTTGGGCTGGAGTGATTGCAAGGCAGAGGAAGGCAGAGAGGAAGGCATTTGCCTTGCACTGAGTCAACCTGGATTTGATCCTGGAATCAGCTAGGGTCTCCTGAGCCTGCTAGGAGTGATTTTTGGGTGCAGAGCCAGGAGTAAGCCCTGAGCATCACCAGGGTGTAGCTCCCCCCAAAACCAGAAGTTCACAAAGGCCAAATAAATGGCTCAAGAGTTCAGGGTTAGCTTCTGGTGGAATTAAGATTCAAGCTCCTTTCTACTCAATGAAGCCCTTGAGCACTTCCTCCCAGGTTAGTAACTGGTTCAGAACCATCTATAGAGCTGGGGAAGGAAGGGGCTGGTATGTCATCAGCAGCCCTGTGCTCTTTCAGACCAGAAGTTGCTGTACTGAATTTAAGGATCTTATTATTGGAGGTAGTGGTCCCCAAACAGTGCTCAAGGGACCACCCCCAGCAAGGCTTGGCCAAGCAGACTGACAAGTTATTTCATGCTCGGATTTGAGGGACTATATCAGCTTGAAGGGAGAAGCTGGCTCCAGTATGGAGACGTCACAGATTCAGCCAATCCCACATTCAGCATAGAGTGACACTGTCAAAAATCTCTCTTTCCTGGTTCCCTTTTGCTAGAACTTTGCAAGAGATTGTGACCTCCAGTTATGAGACCCTTTCTTCCCAGGCCAAGTGAAAACATTCCTAATAGTGTAGCAACATCCTTTGGTTGGTTTCAATTCCAAAGACTCTGGAGGTTCCCGTTCAGAATTTATTATTATGGTGTTTTGAAACCTTATGCAGCAGATTTCAGTGAACTCACAACCCCTGAGAAGCCCCCAGGTTGAAGCAACCAGATACCGGTTGCTGTGTTCCCTGGACTTGTGTTCTCTCCTATGAAGCAGATGCTTAAGAAAAATCCAGTGTTATCTATGTGAAGACATGGTGAGGATGGTTCAGCTCAGGAGAAGGCCTTAATGTGCTGAGTGAGAGTGAAAGAGTGCCTGCCTTGCATTCGTGAAGGCCTGCACTCAATTCCTTGCGCCTGCACTCAATTCCTTGCCCCATATATGCACAGGAAAGCACTCACTTATTCCTTCTCTGGTTTTCTGCTGGTAATAATGATCCACTATGCATCAGGCAACCACAATGGGTTGTTGCCCCTAGGCCCATGCCTGCAAAGTTGGGGGTTGTGGCTTGTGGCTATGTGAGGTAAATCTGGGGAACAAATTCATAGCCTCTGGCTTGCAAGACAGGGTCTCTCATTCAGCCACATCCCCAGGACCTACAATTGGCATCTTTCCATTCATCTCAAAAGCAAAATGAGTTTCTCCTCATTGTAAGGCCCTATGGGTAAATACTGGGGAAACTCAGAATCTCTTTGGAGAGACTGATAAATTGAGAACTCATATGCTTAGGAAGAGAATCAAGGTCTATAATGAGAACAATTTAGGATCAGCAGATTATTGTTGATTTTGCACAGGAATTAATAATGTTGTATACTTTACCCAGAATAGAGTGAATACTTTACCTGGAATACTTTACCAATGGTAGTCTGGTTGTTAGTAATAGGATTACTATTATTTTGGGTGTGAGAAAACATTGGGTAGCTTAATGGGGGAGGGGTTAGTTATAAAGCCTATAAGATTAGGGCAATTCATAATTTCTCCATTTGGAAAAGGAAATCTATACCTGGTACAACATCAGAGACTCCCCTGCACCATGATTTGGCATAAAGATGCAAACATATAGAGACCAGAGAGATTACACAATAGATAAAACATTTGTCTTGCACACAGCTGACCTGGGTTCAACTCCCAACATCCCATCGAGTCCCCTGAGACCACCAGGAGTGATTTCTAAGTGTTGAGACAGTAGTAACCCGTGAGTATTGTTAGAGTAGTTCCCCCTTCGAAAAACAAACAAACAACCCCCCCAAAAGATGCAAACATTCAGCAGACACTCCAGCCCCACAACCTCACTGTGGGCCCAGGGCCTGCAAGCTGATCATTATTATGATTCTCTTAGTATTCAAACCCCCAAATCCCCAATTCACAAAACTGACACTCTCTTAGGATCTATTTCCTTTCCTCTTTATCTTGCCAGGCGCACTAAATGATTAGAGCAGGTCACCCAGGATTCTAGAGAAATGCAGGTTCTGACCTTCTTGGAGGGAGGGTGGCAGAGGGCTGGGATTTGATGTGTCCAAGGAGCCCCCCTCCAAGGGGGGCCGCTCTGCTTATGGTCCTCAGGCCACAGTGAGGAACAATCAGGCTCTCTCACTCCAAAACCTCTCTCTTTCTAGGCCCCTTCTTTTCTCTCCTACCAGCCACAGCTCAAACCCCAGATCATGCCCCAAGTCTGAAGTGACTCCTCAAATCTCCAGTCTTTGCTGCTTCCTCATCCTGCTGCTGAATTGACTGTCTGATATAGAACTATCTAGAACTCCAAGACATTTATATTTGCAGTGATGCCCGTTGACTCCCAAACACAGATTTCCTCAGCTGAAAAATTCCACCTTCTTAGATGTGCTCTCTCTCTCTCTCTCTCTCTCTCTCTCTCTCTCTCTCTCTCTCTCTCTCTCTCTCTCTCTCTCTCTCTCTCTCTCTCTCTCTCTCTCTCCCTCTCTCTCCCTCCCTCCCCCTTGCAGCAGGACTTTGGGTTTTCTCTGCCTTCCTCTGCCTCTTTTTGCTGCCCACTGTGGTCTGTAGTTCTCAACAGCCAAACCCCAGGGCTCTCCGCTCCTCCCCTTCGTCCAGCCTCCCTTGTATCGTGCTGGGGACTAAGTTTGCCTCCCTGCCTGGAAGATCCGTTTCATGGGTTCCTTTCCATGGGTCCTTCTGCATTATTTATGGTTCCGTGTTAGCCGTGTTGGAACGTGATAAATCACCTCCAGTCCATTTTAGAAATCGGTGAGCTATAAATCAGAAATAATCAGCTGCAAGAGCAGACAGGAAATGTTTGTTCAATGAAGACATTCTTGCTGGTCTTTCCTGCAGCTCTTTGAAAAATCCTGCTTCACTCTGAGAGGCAGAATGAGCTCTGGCTCCAGGAATCTTCCCCTGAGATGGTCCTACGCTGTGGTCCTAACTAAGCAGGGGGAGCCTTGATATTTGTGACTCTCTCTCTCTCTCTCTCTCTCTCTCTCTCTCTCTCTCTCTCTCTCTCTCTCTCTCCCTCCTCTCTCTTCTTCCCCTCTCTCTCCCTCTCTGCCTTTCTCCTCTCCCTTCCCTCCCTCTCTCTCTCTCTTCTCCTCCCTCCGTAGCATGGGGTTCCCCAATCTTGACCTCATGTCACTATATCCTTGGGCAGCTTCAGAAATATTCCAAGTCCTGCTCCCACATTGCACTTCAGGCCTTGGAATTTTGCTAGGTCTTAAATTTGAGCAGGTAATTGTTAAAACTCAAATAGCTGGACCCAGCCCAAGGGGGGACTGAAAGAGGACCAAGGATTTCCCTTCATAATAAACTCAGTTACTATTTCTGAGACTCTGTAGTACCATTCACAGAGGACCTCTGCTTTGTTTTTGTTTTTGGGCCACACCCATTTGACGCTCAGGGGTTACTCCTGACTATGCTCTCAGAAATTGCTCCTGGCTTGGGGGGACCATATGGGACACCAGAAGATCGAACTGTGGTCAGTCCTACGCTAGCGCTTGCAAGGCAGACACCTTACCTCTAGCGACACCTCCCAGGCCCCAGGACCTCTGCTTTGAACTGACCCAGCTACTCTGATGTTTGCTTGCTTTGGGGGCTCACCTGTCAGTGCTCTAGGGCTTCATCCTGACTCTGTGCTCTGTTATTAAACTCAGGTCCGCCACATGCAAGGCAAGTGCCCTGCTCTGTGTCACATTTCTCTGGCCCTTCTGAAAGAAATTTCCATCAACCCGGATCTGTCTTATCATGCTCAAAGCGTTTAATCATGCCAAAATGAAAACATCATTATCAGCATCATTAAGTAGAAGTTATTTTTAAAATGGGTAAACTTCTCATTAGTTCCCCCTTTGAGCTGGAAACAGAATTTTGGGGGGATGTTTTTGGTGTGTGTAGTGCTAGAGATTGAATGCAGAGATTCACACATGCCGAAGCATGTGCTCCCCCACTGAGCCACAGCTCATAATTCTAAGGTAACAAGCATTAGCTAATGGAGAGTTTGCGCAGAGAATTACAAATAAGGCCTGTTGACTCTCGCCAATTCAGGGCAGCCTGGCTGTGATCTGGGTGTTCCTAAACGTCACTGGGACCTCGGGTGCTGCCCCCCTAACCCCCCGTTTCCTGCTGCTGCACTGCTCACCACCTCTCCATACAGCACTTACCTCACTGCCTCATCATTGTCAGGTGATAGCCCCTTTTCTGTTGTGAGGAAAGCAAGTGTCAGTGAGCCTATCCTGGCCAGTGAGCCATACCTGGGGGTTGGAGAGAGAATACAGCAGGTGGGGCTCTTGCCTTGCATGTGTCTGGTCCAGGCTTGATCCCTGACACCCTATATGGTTTCTCTGAACCCTACCAGGAGTGATCCTGAGCAAAGAGCCAGGAGTAAGGAAGCCCTGAGTTCCCCTGGATCTGCCCCCCAAACAGAAACACAGAAGCTGCGTATTCTCTGTTCTCATTAAGGCATTTAGCCCTTTCTGTGAAATGCCCCAACTTCTTATGTGTGTGTGTCCAGGGGGGAGGTATTTATCTGTTACCTGTAACAGGGCAAACCCCAAGAAATAAGAGTAAATAGAGGAGCTGGAGCAATAGCAGAGTGGGCTATTTTCCTTGCACGCAGTCAACCTGGGTTCCATTACCAGCATTCCATATGGTCCCCCGAGCCTGCCAAGAATGATTTCTGTGCATAGAGCCTGGAGTAACCCCTGTGGACCATTATGAGGAGAGAGCCATATACAGAGTGACTTGGGCAGGAGAAGAGTGGATGGGAAGAGACAGAGACAGAGGGAGGATGGGAAGGGGTAAAGGAGAAGCCTTCCCAAATCCTGAGAGAGCCTTTACCCCCAGAAGTTCACAAATGGCCTCTTCCAGCCTGTCAGTGTGGCTAATGGGGCTGAGACCAGCTGCTGCCTTCGAACTTAGAGAGAAATGAGATTGTATAGTTGGAAGAATCCTGAGGCTGGACACTAGGCCTGGCATGTGGAGGCCTGAGCCTGTGCCTAGCACAGTTCTGGTGTCCCTCAGCACAGTGGGGCCTAGACAGGCCAAGTACAGGTGGAAGAGACCTTGGAATTCTTGGAAATATGTTTGGGGAATCCCTCCAAAAAATCCAATTTACTCAGACTTAGTAGGGTCCTCTCTAGACCCTAATTCTAGGTGTCTCTTTCTTTTGGGGGGGGAGGGGACACACACCCAGCAATACTCAGAGCTCACTCCTGGCAAGTCTCAGCAGGCCATATGGGGTGTCAGGGATTGAATCCAGGTTAGCTGTGAGTCGGGCAAATACCCTCCCCACTGTAGTATTGCTTCTGCCCCAAGAAGAAACAGAACGATGGAGAGCAGAGGACATCCATCTCCCAGATTATTCTTCAACTGGGACAGCACCCAAAAATGAGTCTCAGACAGATTAGCAGGAGCAAAGAACCAAAGCCACTTACAGACAGACGTGTGGTGCCTCAGAGCTTTTGGTACAGGGGTTGGGAGCCACTGCTCACTGGCAGCTCAGACACTAAAATTGGAGCCATGCAGACATTTGTGTGTGCCCTGAGCAGGAATGACACATGAATGCAGGGAGTGTCCCATATATTAAAAAAAAAATAAAAGAGTAGGAAACCAGACTGTGGTAAGCAATCCTGAGGTAAGCACTGCCATGGAGATGCTTCCTTCACCAAGGAGAGAGAAAGAGCAAAGCAAAAACAAAAGCCAAATAAAAGCCCAAACCCAAGCCAAATAAAACCACCCAACACAATTCTGTTTCATTGTTTTAGTTTTAGTTTTTTTTTATTTTGGTTTGGTTTGGGGCCATACCCAGAGGCAATCAGGGGTTACTCCTGGCTCAGAACTCACTATTGGTAGGCTCTGGGGACCATAGGGGATGCTGGGGATTGGACCCAGGTCCATCCAACTCGGTCACATGGAAGGCAAACGTTCCAGCCCCTTCTCCTTTTTTTTCAAATATTTTATTTAAAGCATTATGACTTACAAAGTTATTCATAGTTATGCTTTAGACATACAATGTTTCAGCTCCAGTCCCACTGCCAATGTCAACCTCCCTTCACCAATTTTCCCAGAATGCATCCCGTGCCACCATCAACATCCCTCTTCAACCTGCCAGCATCACAGGCCCATTTTTTTTATTGTAAGAATTTATTCAAGAGACAAAATTGATTAACATATTGAGGTAACTGACATAATATAATATAGTAACATAAAATAACATAACATATAATTAATATAATATAATGATACATGTAAGTCAAAGAGCATTTCTAAATAAAACACAATTTTTTATCATAATGACTTACATATCTTTCACAGTAGTATTTTAGGTACATTTTAACATTGAATCAGGGGAATATCCATCACCCCCAATGTTGCCCTCCCTTCATCCGTGTTCCCAAGCATATAACCCTTTCTCCCTCCTTTATCCCCCAGAATGCTAATTTAATTAAAGCATATATGTTAACACTAATGTAAACCATTTTTTTTTTTGCAGTTCCAGATATTTTTACTAGTGGGTTCTTAAAGGTTTAGAGTCAAAGGAGCACTGTATAAACAATGTTAGAGTGGCAATTATCATTTGCATGGGCCCACCAAAGTATGGGGGTCATGGAAAGGAAAAACTTTTGGCCTAAGTACAAGGAGACCTTACCCCTGAATTTTCCTGACATAAGACCATTTCTAGGCTCCAGGCTAACTAGTTTGTCTAATCCTGGTCATTGTCTGTAGTGTTCAAACAGTTATATTTTTCAGTCTCTGTTGTTGGTATCCTGTTTCTGTATTGAAGGTCCACAGGCCCATTTTTAAGTTTGGTTATTAAAGTTTGGGTCCTGTGATTTCATTATTGTTGACTCTGTGGCTTGGAAATTTAGTTCGGTCCTTTCTTTTTTTTTTTTTTTTTTTTTTTTTTTGGTTTTTTGGGTCACACCCGGCAGTGTTCAGGGGTTATTCCTGGCTTCACGCTCAGAAATTGCTCCTGGCAGGCACAGGGGACCATATGGGACGCCGGGATTCGAACTGATGACCTCCTGCATGAAAGGCAAACGCCTTACCTCCATGCTATCTCTCCGGCCCCAGTTCGGTCCTTTCTTAACACCACTGATGCACTTGAGTCTCCTTGGTCCCTGTCCTGTTATTTAACATCTGTCTTTCTCCTCCATTTAGTTTCTTTCCTTCTTCTCACTATCCTCTGGGGCCAGATACCTCTCTTAGTGCTCAAATAGTTCCCAGGAGAGACTGCGTTTCCCCCAGTCTTCTAGTCACTTTCTAACATCACACTCATACATAGACAGGCAGACACACAGACAGACAGACAGACAGACAGACACACACACACACACACACACACACACACACACACACACACACTTCCATTTCATCAATGCTTTGGCAGATCATTGGTCTTTCCACACTTTCTAAATGACCCTCTTAAGGGGACAACTGTCTCCTGTATTCAAATCTCAGTGCCACTCACTCACTGGCATAACATTAAGAGAAGGTTCAGTGAATCAGGAGATCCCAGAGCAGCTGACAGAGCTGACTTTCACTTCTCACCTTCTGGGCCCCTGCTGGTCTGTTACATATTGAAGTGGCCTTTATTTTATTTTTGATTTTGGGAAGTGACCCATTGTGGTGCTTTAGGGCTACACCCAACTCTGGGTGCAGAGGTAGCTATGGCCTTGTGTAGAGGACCATGCAGTGCTGGGATTGAGCCTGGGCCTTCCACATGTGCTCAGGAGGTAGCTTTGTTCCCCCTTCAGGGGCTGGTTGTCAGGAGGATCAATCAACTGTGTGGCTAGAAGATTGAAATTTCCAGTTCGAACCTTTAGGGAGAGAGAAAAGTTAGAGCTGAGATGAATTACCAGCAACCAGTGATTTTATCAGTTCTGCTCTTAAATGCCCAAAAAAGAGGGACAGGAAATAGGTCAAAGGGTTGGAGAACTTGCATGAAAAAAGCCCAAGTCTGACAACTGGCACTGCCAGCCCCTTCTTGATCGGGTGGCCCCAGGCACACAGATATTTTCGAGGCCTTAAATGTGCATTTTTCCATCCTGCTGGCCAGGAGGGAGCAACTCAAAGTCAGCCCAGCTGCCAGGCAGAATTCCACTTTGGAAGGCCCAAAACAAAACAAAACAAAACAACCCCAAGCTGGAAAAATGCAGTGTCTGAATGGGTGGGTAAGTGGGGATTCAGGGAGAAAAGGGCTCAAGAGACTTGGGGAGCATATAGGACACTATACCCTTCCCCCTACCATATCCTACACACCTTCCATCTGATGGTTTGTAAATGTATGATGCCCTTTAGGCACCAGAAATTGAGGGAGTAAATATACTACGTGAGATATGTGAGCCATTCTAGCAAATTCATCAGCCCCTAAAATGTAGAGAGAACCTAACCTATTCAGTTAGCTTAGTGGAGGGGTACCCCTGGCTGTACTCAGGGGGTACTTCTGGTCAAGCCCAAAGAAATGACCATACATAGTGCAGGTGATCAGACCTGGGTCAGATGCGTGCAAGGCAAGTGCTGTAACCCATGTTCTCTCTCTCTCTGGCCCAGATTTACATTTTGGAAGTTTTGAATTTCTTA
Source organism: Suncus etruscus (assembly GCF_024139225.1). Taxonomy (NCBI): domain Eukaryota; kingdom Metazoa; phylum Chordata; class Mammalia; order Eulipotyphla; family Soricidae; genus Suncus; species Suncus etruscus. Next base: position 12,124,527 of record NC_064855.1, read on the forward strand.
TTTCTCTTTCTTTTCCCTTCCTGTTGGTGGTGGTGCAATACCTGGAGGTCACACACTTGACATGTGCTCAGGTGGGGCTTTGCCTTTGGTTGTGGTGCCAATAAGCATAAAGAGCAGTGCCCTGGGCTCACACTTAGCCCAGGGGCAGTGCCAGGCCTGAAGGGGGCTGCCCCCGAGCTGTCCCAGAGGGAACTCCTGCAAAGAAGTGGCTCATCAGAAGCATGGGTGGCAGCTGATGTCATGAGTAGTGGGCAATGAAACTGGAATGTGAAGCTCTGTGGGGTCAGAATAGCACTGAATTGGATGCCCACTTTCATGAAATTTATTATACTGCTTTGAATGGATAACAGTCATTCAGAACCACTTGTTTCAAACCTTACTCATAGGAGAGACATATATCAAACCTTAAAAATCTTATGATGCGGGGCCAGAAAGATAGCACAGTGGTAGGGCGTTTGCCTTGCATGTGGCTGACCCAGGATGGACCTGGGTTCGATTCCCAACATTTCATAAGATTCCCTGAGACTGTTAGGAGCGATTTCTGAGTGCAGAGTCAAGAGTAACCCCTGAGTGCTGCTGGGTGTGGCCCCCCAAAAAAAATCTTAGGATGCAAAAGTCGAAATAAAAATGAAACAAGGGGCCGGAGAGAAAGCACAGCAGTAGGGTGTTTGCCTTGCAGGCAGCCGATCCAGGACAGACCTGGGTTCAATCCCTGGCATTCCATAGGGTTCCCCGTGCCTGCAAGGAGCGATTGCTAAGCATAGAGCCAGGAGTAACCCTTGAACGTTGCTGGCTATGACCCTCCCGCCCCCCCCCCAAAAGTTAAGTATTAGCCTGTGTGTTTTGGTGATTAAAAAATGTGTGGGGCTGGAGAGATAGCATGGAGGTAAGGCATTTACCTTTCATGCTGAAGGACAGTGGTTTGAAGCCCTGCATCCCATATGGTCACCTGTGCCTGCCAGGGGCAATTTCTGAGCATGGAGCCAGGAGTAACCCCTGAGTACTGCCGAGTGTGATCCAAAAACTAAAAAAAGAAAAAATGTAGAAGCGGGTCCCCCTTTCCCCCCCTCTCCTCTTCTTTCTTCTCCACTGACTCTCCTCTTCTCCCCTGACTCCCTCTTCTCCCTTCCCTCCTCCTCCTCTTCCAACTCTTTCTTTACCCTTGTCTCCCCATCTTCTTCCTCTTCCTCCTCCCCCTCCTCTTCCTTCATTCCTCTCTTCTTCCCCCTCCCTCTCCTTCCTCTTTTCCTTCCTCCTTTCCCTAAAGAAAAAAGAAAAAAAAGGAAAACAATGTAGAAGAGGGGCCAGAGAAATGGCACATTGGAAGAGCATTTGCCTTGCACACAGCCAACCCAGGATGAACTCAGGTTCAATTCCTAGCATCCCACATGGTCCCCCGAGCCTGCCAGGAGCGATTCCTGAGTGCAGAGCTAGGAAAACCCCTGAGCGCTGCTAGGTATGACCCCAAAACTAAAAAATGTATTTCAAAAAAGGTAGAAGAGGTTCAGAGTGACAGGACATCAGTCAGGATGCTTGCCTTGCACACAGCTGACCAGATTCGATCTCCAGCTTCCCGGAAGATCCCAGAATACCACCAGGAGTGATTCCTGAACAGAGTCAAGAGTAACCCCTGAGCATTACTGTGTAGGCCCTACCCCCCCCCACAAAAGGTAGAAGAAAATAGATATTTAAAAAATTAAAAAAATAATAACAACAGAGAAAGCAGGTGTGTTACATGGTGTTGGGCATTACTTAGGCCTATGGAAACACTCAAGTCACATCCATGCTTAATAAATCAGCACAGTATAAGGACAGTGCCTGAATTCCCCCTATTTGGGGTTGGCCACATGTGGTGACGCTCAGGACTCCTGGCTCTGCACTCAGGAATTACTCCTGGCCAGGCCAGCAAAACAAGTGCCTTACCCCTTCCTTGTACTATGTCTCCAACCACCAAACTCTTTCTGTTTTATTTATTTTTTATTTTTTTATATCTTTATTTAAACACCGTGATTACAAACATGACTGGAGTTGGGTTCTAGTCACAAAAAGAACACCCCGCTTCACCGGTGCCACATTCCCACCACCAATTCACCCATATCCCTCCACCCACACCCCCTGCCTGTATTCGACACAGGCATTCTACTTCTCTCATGCATTAAACTCTTTCTTTTTTAAATACTGTTTATGTTTGGCTTGTCTGCTGGCTTGGTGTTCTATTGTGAATCGAGACTAAGAAAACCAAGGGCATCACATGTGTGAGGAAATAATAAGAAGTGCCCCCTTTAAAGAGGGTGCTGACTAGGCCCTATGAGGTGAGCCCTGGGGTCCCCAGTCTGCTGTCTGGAGGTGGAGATGGGCACTCCACTGGGTTCTTGAATTTTCCACCATTGTTCTCTGAGAAGGAAGCATTTTTCTCCAGACTGCAGCGCTATGTTCTCTCAGCCCGAGGAGAGCGAGCGCGCTAACTCATTAAGAGGAATTGCTTCCTCTGATTAATGCCATGGCAGCTATAATGGGAAGGACGCTCAGGAGAGAGGCAGCCGTGCGTGACTGGCCTAAGATCCCAGGGTGTGACTTAGGTGGCCAGGATTCAGGTCAGGGTCTCCAGGCATTTCCCTCAGCCCCTCAGCCCCTCTGCCCACCCTGACTTTCCCCTCATTCCCTCAGCTTATCTGACTGCTCTCCCCTCAACCCCTCTCCCCACCCTAACTGTCCCCTCAGCCCCTCAGCCCACCTGACCTGACCTCTTCTCAGCCCCTCTCACACCCTGGCAATCAGTTGAGCGATCTGTGAGATCTACTCCAGGGTTTTGCGCAGAAGTCACCCAGCAAGGAGCCAGGAGAAAAATCATTTAACGAAAGGCTGCTGGGAGGACAGAGATGCAGAGCTAGAGCACAGCCAAAGTTCCTTCAAGAAAAACAGAGGCTTCCCGCTCTTATCCAGCTAGAGAGGCCAATGGAGTGACCTACATTTAGTCCCCAAGAGCCGGAGACTTTGTCCTGCTCATTCATTGAGTTGGTTAGTTGGTTTTGTTTTTGAGTCACCACACCCGAATGTGCTCAGGGCTTACTCCTGGCTCTGAGCTCAGGAATCACTCCTGACAGGGCTCAGTGGGGACCATCTGGGACATTAGGAATGGAACCTGGGTCAGCTGTATGCAAGGCCAACCCCCTCCTCGCTGTACTGTTGGTTCTGCCCCTACTTCCTCATGTATATGCCTGTCACTTCCACTTAGCCAGAAACTCAACCTCGGGCTCTTCATTTCTTCCTTTTGCCTGGATGAAAGAAGTTACCCTGGGCAGTGTCTGAGACCTTCTACCTCTGCCATCCTACGATTCTCTGAACTGGAAAGAGATCGATCCATCTACTGAGAATAGCCTTCTACTGCCTCTGTGAAATGCTCTAAGCATATTTGTGGGAGCAAAACAAGCTGATCTGTCCCTTCTCAGTATTTAGCTTCTGTGACTCCTCCATTCTGCTTTGATGGTTCTGCAACTATAAAGATCAGATAGTCTCTTGGTCATTAGCCACAGCACTTGATACAAATCTCTATCAGAATGCTCATTTGCAAAGGAAGAGAGGGACCCAGCCAGCTCTTACCTAAGGGTGATTCTCTGTCAGGTTTTCCTGGTGCTACGGGCATTGTTCCTGGGAGTCTGAGCTCATCTGTCTGGGAGGATGGAAGCATCTTTTAGGGGGCATTATCTGGTCTGCAACGCCCCCACCATTGGGCAGAGCAGGGAAGAGGAAGCTCCCAATAGTTTACCTGGGGGAAGCTTCCCATCCCAACTAAGGTCCCACAAATGAGGTCTCCTTCCTTCAGTCATAGATACTTTGGGGGGAGATACTGCCTTGAATCAATGGCCTATCACCTCATTTCTCATCCCTCCATTCCTATCAGTGATCTCTTACTGGGAAACCAACTAACCACCCACCCCTGGGCCCCAGTAGGATGTCTTTCCCCTACAAGCACATGTGTCTCTTGCTTTTCTGTGAATCAGGAACTCATTGACAATGCTGCTTTTCCTTTATAGTAAAGTTCCTTTGCAGTGTTCCAGCTTTCCTAAAGAGTACAGAGAAGTGGATTTCGTTTGTTCCATACTTGGGCTAACATTTTAAGTGGGCGAAGTAAACCTCTGGGAACAGATGTGGTTATGGAAATCGAACTCAAAGGAGCAAATCTGGCAGGAGAAAAAAGGAAATTCAGAGGGAAAGATCAGATCAAAGTTGGCATCGGAGCCTTCACCCAGCCAGAAAAATAACTGAAGCTCTTCTCTGCTCAAATCCTTGGGGGCTCTGTTCTGCACTGGGGGAGAGGTGAAAAGTTCAGTGTCCCCACAGGGGTTGGCTTGAATCTCAACACTAGCTCTGCCTCCCCAGAAACCTGGGGGACACCCCCACCCCTCAGCAATGGCCCAAAGAGAGACCTCAATGTTAGTTATAGTAAATGTCATTCTGACAACCAAATGCTTTTCGCCAGCAGGAGATGACATTATTTTTAGAGAAAGAGAACCTTTAGGAAAAAGAATAAATGTCCTCAGTGAACTTCCTTTCTGGGCAAACTGTCTGTCTTCCCTGTGGCGAATAAGCTTTTGTCCCCAGGTTCTCCCTTTAGTTATTTCTTACCCGACCTCTGTGCTCAGAATTCTTTACTAGTCCCTGAGAATTACAGAAAAGACAGACTGGGGCACAGGTAAGCCATGAGGACAAGCTGAGACAGACATAGAAAGTCATCATGGAGGACCAGAGCTATAGTATAGTGGGGAGGGAATTTGCCTTGCGCACTACTGATCTGGGTTCAATCCCCAGCAGCCAATATGATTCCCCAAGTGCAGTCAGGAGTAAGCCCTGAGCACCACTGGATATGACCCCAAAGGCAAAATCATGGAAAGATGCAGAGAAATGGAGATGAAGGCAGGAGGTCAGGACAAGGTTCTTGGGAAATATTTCCCTAATTTCAACTAATTCAAAGTGGCCATTTTTAGAGAAAGCATGTTCTGTGTGCTGACTAGCATGACGAAGTGACCAAGACTGGATGAATTAGGCAACAAAAAGTTGTGTTAAAAAAAAAAGAAGAAAGAAAAAGTGTTTTTTTTTAATTACTTTATTTAAACATCATGAATACAAAGTTGTTCATGTTTGAGTTTCAGTCATACTGAGACCCTGGATCTAGGTGTAGCTACCTGAGACCCACCCATTTCTGGGAGGGGTCTTGGGAACCAGATATTAGGTGTAACCTTACCTGCAAGACCCTGCCCATTCCTGGGAGGGGTCTTGGAATAGGTAGATAAACCCTGGAGCCAGGGGATTAGGTCTCTGCCCTGCTTCGCTTGAGGGCTTTACGTTCTTTGCCTCTTTTGGTCTTTGACCAGGATGGAGGCCAAAGGAAGATGGCTGAATTATAAGATGCAGGGCTAAGAATGGCCGAATGCTTGAAAGGTTATGAGATAGGCCACACACCTGTGGTGGTCAGGACATGAATAAAGATGATGCTTCCTAATGCCTGTCTCTGGATGAGTTTGTTGCCACCTTTCACCTGGGCCTGAAACCCGCCGGCTGGATGGGGTTGCTGAGCCACGTGGCCTGGGATGGCAGAGAGAAATCCTTCGCCATCTACCGCCATCCAGACCCATCGTCAATTATTTAATTCAACACACCACCCTTTACCAGAGCACATATCCAGTCACCTAATTTCTTGCCTACCCTCCCCCTGTCTGCCTCTGAGGCAAACATTTTACTTCTCTCTCTTTCTCTCTCACATTCATTCTGTCTCCCCCTTTTTTTTAGACACTATTGCACTATTGTTGATGAAGGGGTACCATGCATATCACTTTATCTCCTTTCAGCACATCATGAAATTTGCTTACAAATGGATGGATATGGAGAATATTGTACTGAGTGAAAATGAGTCAGATGGAAAGGGATAGACATAGAATAATCTCACTTATTTGTAGGCTATATTTTAAAAATTAGTATTGTAGTAATATCCAGACAGTAGATAAAAGGGTCAAGAAGACCAGTCCGGGGCCAGGCGGTGGCACTAGAGGTAAGGTGCCTGCCTTGCCTGCACTAGCCTAGGACGGACCTCGGTTCGATCCCCCGGCGTCCCATATGGTCCCCCAAGCCAGGAGTGACTTCTGAGCGCATAGCCAGGAGTAACCCCTGAGCGTCACCAGGTGTGGCCCAAAAACCAAAAAAAAAAAAAAAAAAAAAAAAAAAAAGAAGACCAGTCCATGGTAAGAAGCTTGCCACAAAAAGCAGGGCAGTGCAGTAAGAGCAGAGAAGTGAACACTGTGACAATGAGAGTTATTTTTGATGTTTCTATAAGCTGGGAGCCCAGGCTCGAGTTAGATGCAGTTGATTTCTTTCAGCATGCTTCTTTCTGTGTCTTTGCTGTTTCCTTTCCCCTTTGAGCCAGTCTCTTGTAAGAATTTCACTTCATGGGCCCGGAGAGATAGCACAGCGGTGTTTGCCTTGCAAGCAGCCCATCCAGAACCTAAGGTGGTTGGTTCGAATCCCAGTGCCCCATATGGTCCCCCGTGCCTGCCAGGAGCTATTTCTGAGCAGACAGCCAGAAGTAACCCCTGAGCATTGCCAGGTGTGGCCCAAAAACAAAAAAAAAAAAAAAAAAAAAGAATTTCACTTTGTTTGGACTAACCTCCACCCAGAATAACTTCACTTGAACTTCACCCCCTCTCAAACTCACCTCTCTCCAAATACTACCACATTTCTGGGTGGGGGGGAGAGATTAAAGGAGTTTCATGATAATGTGGAAGAGCATCATTGCCAAGGAGTGTTTGGAGGATGGAACAAGCCCCACCAGGGAAGTCTGTCAGTGAGAGACCGCTGCTACCTACCTGGTTTGTGGTCCCATGGGAAAGAATTCAGAAGGAGAAAATTCAAGGGCCTGCATGCATGGAAGAAGGCCCCACTGAGGGAGGGGGAACTAAACCAGCAAGAAGAGGAAGATTTGGGTGCAGCCGAGTGGGGTGCAGAAGAAAATACGCCAGGCAGCCAGAAAAGGCATTGGGGCTAGAGTGATGGTACAGCATGGATGGCATTTGCTTTGCATGTAGTCAACCCAAGTTTCCATATGGTTCCCTGAGCACTGCCAAGAGTGATTTCTGAGAGCAGAGCCAGGAGTAATCACTGAGCATTGATGAATTTGGTCCCAAAACACACAAACAATAGGAAGGGCATCCACATGGTGCTAATAAGCACATTGGATCGGAAGCTGCTGAGAACACGGTTATGTGAGCTGACTGCATTCATTTAGTGGGAGAGGAAGGGAGAGAGAGTGGAAGGGGGTAGAAACTGGAGAAAGGGGCTGACAACAGGAATGCAGAGCTGGGCTGCCCAGAGCAGAGACCTTCTCCTACAATGGCATTGAAGCCAACTGAGGAAACTGTAATAAAAGAATATGTTCATAGTCTCTCACATTAAAAATTTTCATAAACGTGACTCCATTTCCTAGGCATTAAGATTTAAGAAAACCAACAGGGCGTCGTTAGCACCATTTTGTAAATGAGGAGACAGAGGAGGGGAGTTGAAAATGCACCACCAGCACATTTCAGGGCGAGGATGAGAAGCGTGCCATCGGCAAATTAATCTGGCCAGTGGAGAAGAACACTTTGGGGGCACCCAGAAGCAGGGGGGGCAGGGATTTATTCAAGCAGGAGTGAAGTGACAAAACCTCAATTAGGGAAATGGAGGCTTCTGACTCGAGAATTGAGTTCTGAGTGGAATTGGGAAATTTTACACAAACATCCTGTGTTGGTTTGGATGAATAAAGTTGCTAAAAATAAAGGTCCTGTAAAATACGCAAAACAGCCCGTAGGAAGGATAAAATCCATTTGGTTGTTCCCATCAGATTCATGTATTGTTCCCATCAGATTCATGTATCTCAGCATGAGTTCATTGATCAGATCACTCCCCAGCTTCGTTTGTAAAAAAACGGGAGTATCTATATAAGAGCGAGGCAGTTCTGCGTGTCTCTTTCCAGCTATTAGCACATAGCACTGTAATTTGGGGTTTATATTTCCGGTTCCTCGCTAGTCTGCAATGTTCCTCCATGGAAGTGCCATCCCTATTTACCTAGGAAAAAGCTCCATAAACACTTTTGTGGTTTGGTTTGGTTTGACTTGGGCACTGCCCCCAGTAGAGCTCAGAGCTTACTCCTGGCTCTGTGCTCAGGAATCACTCCTGGCGGTGCTTAAGGGACCCTATGGGATGCCAGGGATCAAGTCTGGGTCTGCAATGGGCAAGGCAAGTGTCTTCCCCACTGTACTATCAATCCAGCCCACCATGAACATTTTTTCTGAATTAACAAAGCGGTAAATGAATGCAAGAGAGGAGGCAGGTAGAAACATCAACACAGAAGGAAATAAAAGAGCAAATCAAAACTCAGCATTACATGTGCCCAGATTGGTAAGATGCTGGATATGATCGGGGTCTATATGATACCACAGAGACCCCAATCACCTCCATCTGTGGCCTTGGTGGTCCCCAAGACTGGGAGTGGCCCCCAGAGCCAGCCTATTGGCCTCAGTCATACCACAGTCACAAGAGGGAAAAGAAAAAAAAGTAAGAACGAACTGATGTTTGCAAAACATAAAAGGGCCTCATTCTGGTCCATGTGAGCTGAGGCCATCAGGTGGCCACAGGATGAGACTCTGTTCCTTATGTACTGACTTGCCAGGAGGTGGAGAGGAGGCTAGGAGACAGGGAGCACCACAGCCAGGACTGTACAGCAGGCAAGGGCTCTGCCTCCTAGTGCTCTAAGACCTATGAGCGCCAAGGAAGGACTCTGTCCTTCCACTACCTTGACCTCTTACTTGGCATGCGGCAAGGCAACCCCCCCCAACACACACACACACACACACACACACACACACACACACACACACACACACACACCTGTTGGAGGAACCAGTGTAGTCAGAAAAGAGAGGTGATGAGCCAGAAGGACAGATGGAAGGAGCCAAGTGAACCCATCCACCTGCCAGGTGTCTCTCCCACCATTTCTGCTGGATCTGCCACTCTGTGCCTCCTGGGCTCCCCTGTGGTATCTGAGTGCGGGCTCAATGGTTTTATACAAGGCATGAAGACCATAACAGATTAAAAAAAAAACAACATAACAGATAGTCTCTCCAGTCCAGGAACATGTTCCCTCCACATGAAGAGAAATGTCTTTGAGTTCATGCTGGCTTGGTTTTGTGCCCTTTTTTCGAAGGTAGCAGGACAGCAAGACAAATACTGCAGAATTTCACCCGGGTGGAAGCATGCAAAGTGGACAAACTCAGAGAATCTCTGGGGAACTGTCACTGGGGCACCCACTGTTGGATGAGGAGTGGTTAATCCACAGGAATGCTCTATTTAAACAAATTTAAGCTCCTTTTAGCTCTGGTTTACAATACTTTCAGACTGGGGCCCTAGAGATAGTGCAGCTAGAAGGACGCTCCTCTAGCAAGCAGCTAACCTGGGCATCTGAGCTTGCCAGGAGTGATTCCGAAGTGCAGAGCCAGGAGTAAACCCTGAGCACTGCCAGACAAACAAACAAAAAAGGTTCTCGGGTTGAATGTTCACACACATTCTCTCTCTCTCTCTTTTCACACACACATACACTCTCTCTTTTTTTTGGGGGGTCATACCCGGCAGCGCTCAGGGGTTACTCCTGGCTCTATGTCAGAAATCGCCCCTGACAGGCACAGGGGACCATATGGGATGCAGGATTCAACCACCATCCTTCTGCATGCAAGGCAAGCGCCTTACATCCATGCTATCTCTCAGGCCCCTCCTACACATTCTTTCCTTCCTTCTCTCCTTCCTTCTATTCCTCCTTCCTTCTTTTCATCTTCTGTATGAAAGGCAAATGCCTTACCTCCACGCTATCTCTCCGACCCCACATCTCTCTCTCTCTCTCTCTCTCTTTCACACACACACACACACACACACACACACACACACACACACACACACACACACTGCACATTCCTCCCATGTGGATAACAGATAAAGAAAGTGAGGCGCAGAGAAGTTGAGTGACATGTGCAAAATCACACAGTTTAAGTAATGGGATTTGATTCAATTCATTTTATTGGCATTCAGAAGGATGTGGGGGGTGTTTGGTCCACACCATGGGTACTCCTGGTTCTGTGCTTAATCCTTGGGTGGTATGGAGAGCATAGGTGATTCTGGAGTTTTAGCACCCAACCCAAAATAGTACCTTGACTCACTAGTCCCAGGGTCCTAGTTTTTGGCCCTACCTGAAGAGAAAGTTAAATGACAGCATTTCAAGAACTGATTCCCCACCCCAAACCACTCCCGGGAGATATCTGGACTTAAACAGGAAGAAAATGTCTGAAACCTCTATAGCCTGAGCTAACTAGTAGAAAGTAACTGCCACCTAGACAAGAACAGAAGCTAGTAGCTGCCTGAAAGACTTCGGAGAAGACCCTAAGAGTCAATTGGGGAATGGGGTGACCCTCACATCTGCCTGCATTTGACCCAGGGCCAAGTTGGACTCCCCCAGGGAGGAGTCCAGGAGGAAAAATCGGGTGAGAACTGGGAACTCATCTGAAGGCAAAGAAATGTAGGTGTGAGTCCCTCTTCATCCCCAAACATTGGTGGTTTCTAGTAATTTTTGTTTGTTTGTTTCTGGGCCACATCTGGTGGTGTTCAGGAGTTATTTCCAGGCTCTGCATTCTGCCAGGCTTGGGAACCATATAGGGTCCCCCATATGCATTGAACCCAGGGCAGCCAGCCTCTGCAAGGTAAACACCTCCCGTTGTGCTATTTCTCTGGCCTCCTGTTTCTAATAATTTTCTTTTAATTGTTGGGGAAGAGGGATATCTATAAGCAATTACCTTTGCATTAATATTTGATTTGTTGGAGGGGAGGACACAGTTGGTGGTGCTCAGGGCTTACTCCTGGCTTTGCATTGTGGAATCATTCCCGACATGGGTCAGGGGACCATATGGGGTGCAAAGGATGGAACCTTTGTCTTCTGCACGCAAGGCAAGAGCCCTCCCCGCTGTACTATGTCTCTCCAGCCCCCTTAATATATTTTTAAAGGAAAATTCAGAGTCAGGCTCTGCTGTGGGGGAGGAATGTGAGTGGAGGGTACTGGCGGGTGGGGGGGGGGGGAGTGGTGCTGACTTGGGGGAGCAACAGGAGAAGGACCAGCAGGGCTGGAGGCAGTGGGGAAACCAGCCCCTCTGGGGTGGCAGCTGGCCTCTGCAGCACAGGCGGGTTCAGCCTCCCAGCCTGGCGCCTTCCCCGGGCGCTGGAGCCGCTGCCTGTCTCTGTCGACTGGGACCCTGGGCCCTGCAGGGAGGTGGCCTGAAGCTCGACCTTTCCCCTTGGCAGAAGCTCCGGAAACCCGCAGGGCAGTCCCGAGAGGCGACTGCAGGCGCCCGCCGCGTGTTCAGGGAGCTGGGGCAGATTGGGGCTTCGGGGATCCATGGAGAGAGGGTGACCTGAGACCTTTAGCCAGCCAGCTGCCAGTCAAAGCAAATAGCAGCAGCTGTACCCCTGGGAAGGGCTGTTTGTTGTTAGGAGAGGGGGAGGAGGGAAGTGGGGGGGACCCGGGCCCAGCAACCAGCAACCCTCCTTCCTCCCTGCCTCTGCACTGAAAAAGGGGGAAAGGGCCCTGCAAGGAAATTCCACTTCCTAATGTGGAGTTAATTTGATTGTCTACAAAAGGACTGATGGAAACTTTTTTTTTTTAATCATCAGGGGGACTATATGGGATTCTGAGATTGAACCCTAGTTAGCTTATTTCAAAGGGCTTACCCGCTGTACTGTGGCTACAGCCCCCACAATGGAAACTTCTATGAGGCTCTGGGAAATGTGTGTGTGTGTGTGTGTGTGTGTGTGTGTGTGTGTGTGTGTGTGTGTGTGTGTGTGTATACAGTTCCCCTTTCCTTCTCCCTCTGTCCCTACACACACACATACACACACACACACACACACACACACACACACATCTGTTGGCAGCTTGTCACATCTAAAACCAAAGCCCATTAGCAACATCATAACGAAAATGGCATTTATGGTAAGCTGTTAGTTCAAACATTATTTTTTCAGACTAACTAGCTTAATGGGCTTGAGCACAAGTACTTGGTGTACAGGAGACCCAGGTTTGACCCCAGGGTATCATGTGGTTCCCCCCAACAACACTCCCAGGAGTGACCCTGAGCACCTTTGTGTGTTCTACAAACCCCCTAATAGGGAGGAAATAAAAGGAAGACGGAAGGAAGGAAGGAAGGAAGGAAGGAAGGAAGGAAGGAAGGAAGGAAGGAAGGAAGGAAGGAAGGAAGGAAGGAAGGAAGGAAGGAAGGAAGGAAGGAGGGAGGGAAGGAAAGAGGGAGGGAATGAGGGAGAGATAAAGAGGGAGGGAGGGAAGGAAGGAGGGAAAGAGGGAGGGAGGGAAGAAAGGAAAAAAGAAATGGAGGGAGGGAGGGAAGGAGAGAGGGATGGTTGGAGGGAGGGAGAGATAGAGGAAGGGAGGGAAGGAAGGAAAGAGGAAAGGAGGGAAGGAAGAAGGGAAGGTGGAAGGGAGGGAAGGAAGGAAAGAGGGAAGAAGGGAGGAAGGGAGGGAAGGAGGAAGGGAGTGAGGGAAAGAGGGAGAGAGGAAGGAGGGAAGAGGGAGGGAGGGAAGAAAGGAAAAAAGAAATGAAGGAGGGGGAAGGGAAGAAGGAAGACAAACTTTGGAGGAAGGAAGAAAGACTTTGGACTTTTAGACCAGAAATCATCTCTCCTGAGAGTAAATAAATCCTCTCGGACAGGCTCCTCATTGAGGAGTTTTTCACTCTCTTCTCTCCAGGGACCTTGACTATCAGTCCTTAGTCTTGACCTTGAACTGCAGGCATCCAGTTTATAGACACTAAATTAAGTTTGCTTTTCACAGAAAGCCTTTCTCTGTGAGAACTTCGGCACTAACACTGCAAAAATGTCAGACAACGTTCCTGAGCATTTTGTTGTTCTCGAGGGAAAAATTAAAAAAAAAAAAAAAAAAAAAAGGAAAATTCCACAAGGTCAAAACCCAAGTGGCGACTTGTGGAGTTGTTGCCATTGGCCTTGTGACAACCAAGCCCCCTTGAAGTCTATTTGTGACATGAAAAGGCGTCTCGAAAGAAAGAAAGAAAGAAGAAAGAAAGAAAGAAAGAAAGAAAGAAAGAAAGAAAGAAAGAAAGAAAGAAAGAAAGAAAGAAAGAAAGAAAGAAAGAAAGAAAGAAAGAGAGAAAGAGAGAGAGAGAGAGAAAGAGAGAGAAAGAAAGAGAAAGAGAGAAAGAGAGAGAAAGAAAGAAAGAAAGAAAGAAAGAGAGAAAGAGAGAAAGAGAGAGAGAGAAAGAGAGAGAAAGAAAGAGAAAGAGAGAAAGAGAGAGAAAGAAAGAAAGAAAGAAAGAAAGAAAGAAAGAAAGAAAGAAAGAAAGAAAGAAAGAAAGAAAGAAAGAAAGAAAGAAAGAAAGAAAGAAAGAAAGAAAGAAAGAAAGAAATGCCATCTCCCTCATGTGTGCCTGTGAATAGTAACTGTTTGCTTCAGGCTCCCAGCTCCCCAAAACTTGGGCCTCAGATAAAACTTGATCTCCCTTCCTAAAAACCAGGCATGCTTTTCCTGACCTGACCCCAGCCAGCTCTTTTCCAGCAGATGGTTCTAGTTAATTCTGGACTGAAACTGCTAGAAGCATCTCACCTTTCCCTGAACACATCCTCGCCATCCTTACAACTTGAGTGGGCAAGAATAACTCAGCGCTATAGAGTTGGGAAGTGGGAAGCACTAGAGAAACATGATCATCTGGTAAGGAACTTTCCCTGTGGCAGTCCCCCCAAACACGAGTGGAATCATGGGGAGTCTGTCTTTGGGAAGGCCACCAAAACTGCTGTTCCTTTGTTGGGTTCTTTGGTGAGGGCAGTGGCTTGATCACAGCCATGCCCAGGCATATCCGAGTCAACCTGGAGGGAAATTACAAATAGCATCTTCTAGAACTTGCTTTGGGGGTTGAGTGAACTGTTAGGTTTTCTCCTAGACTGGTTGATGCTGGATCCCTAAAGAGCTCCCAGAATGGGAAAGAGATTTCTATTCCCCTATCCCCTAAGGTAGGGAAGCGATCCTGGTAATTTTTTTTTTTTTTGGTTTTTTTTTTTTTTTTGCTTTTTTGTTTTTTGGGCCACACCCAGCGATGCTCAGGGGTTACTCCTGGCTGTCTGCTCAGAAATAGCTCCTGGCAGGCACGGGGGACCATATGGGACACCGGGATTCGAACCAACCACCTTTGGTCCTGGATAGGCTGCTTGCAAGGCAAACGCCGCTGTGCTCTCTCCGGGCCCGATCCTGGTAATATTTATCTGCAGCATATAATCCACACAGACAGGAAGGTAAAAAAAGGGTGAGATTATCGGATACAGAATCCTGTCAGAAAAAGGGGGGCAGGGAAGGAAAAAAAAAGAATCCTGTCAGCCTGCTAGCAGCTCCAAAAGCCCAGAGCTCGCCAGTTAACTGCCCAAAAGGACCCTGACCTCGTAGCTCAACACCTATTTGTTGCAAAACAGCCCTTACGATGGCCTTGGATGGTGGATGGAGGCCTTTGTTCTTAGGCCCCGGCCATGTGGCTCCATCCCAGAAACGGGCGGGTTTCAGGTAGATACACCTAAATCCAGGGTGGAGTCACATCTATTTATTAGGATCTGAACAGCACCCTCCACCTGGAAGGTCGTAGATGGGAAAGCAGGCAGGGAAATGGATATTGAAGAGAAATATTATAAAGGCCTCCATATTCTTAACAGTTGAGGGTGCAAGCAAGGGTCCTACCTCTCTGCCTGGGGTCAGTCCTATTTGTTTCTTCTCCCCAAGTGTACCTGGGTAAGAAAGCCCATGGTCCATTTCTTCAATGTTACTATACGTTTTATCCCAAAAGTCAGTCCTGTGAGATAGGCACTATTATTTGACATTTTGCAACTAATAAACTGGATTTGGGAAAGTTAAGGCCACATAAGTAAATGTCCAACTAAAAATTCCAGTCTGACCACCCTCTATACCAGGGGTCTCAAACTCAATTTACCTGGGGGCCGCAGGAGGCAAAGTCGGGGTGATCCTTGAGTGCAAAGTCAGTAGTAAGCCTTGAACATTGGGGGGTATGACCCATACAACTAAAACAAAACAAAACAAAAAAAGTTTCCTCTAGGGCAGGGCCACAAAATGTCATAGGGAGGGCTGGAAACTGCCTGCAAGCCACGAGTTTGAGACCCCTGCTCTATACTATTTTAATTTTATTGGATTTGGGGGGGCCACAAGCTGTGTGCCTTGCATGCAGCTGACCCATGTTTAATCCCTGCCATCCCATATGGTCCCCTCCTAGCCAACAGGAGTGATTCCTGAATGCAGAACCAGGAATATGGCCTGAGCATAGCCTGATGCGATCCAGGAGAAGAAAAATAAAAAAAGCCAAACTGTAGGCGGAGGTGGTTGAGAAAGAAACAACCATTTAATTCTATTTTAGAATGACATTATTTTTGAAATCATGGAAGGAAAACATATGAGTCATAGCATACCTTTTCTCCTATTTGTGGCTACTTCAAGCGCATACTCTTTGATGTGTTGGGAACACATCACAGTTTTATTTTTTCTGCTAGAAATTGAACCCAGGACCTCACACCTTCAAGACAAATGCCCTAATCACTGAGCTATACCCAAGGCCTTGGAAACAGCTTGTTGGGGAGGGGGAACATATCGAACTGTGCTCAAGAAACTACATGATGCTAGGGATGAACCCCAATCTCAAACATGCTGAGCCTTCACTCCAGCTTTGACTTGGTTTAGTTTGGGGGCCACAGCCAGCAATGCTCAGCAGTTACTCCTGACTCTGCAATCAGAAGTTATTCTTTATAGTGCTCAGGGGACTATCAGGGATGCAGGGGCCAATCCTTGGTGACTGTCTCTCCAGTCCCTCTCCCCAGTCTTTCTCATTACCTCAGTACTCAGCCCCCTGAGAGAAGCTTTGTACTCTGTTTTATATCTGCCAACTCTTTTCTGACTCTGGAACTACTTTATCGTCCTCCAAAAGTATTTACAACAGTTCAAGTCTTTCCAAATGCTTGCTCTGCATTCTGCTAAGTGGTGCAGAAAGGGGGATTATGCGGTGGGGGTGGGGCAGAGAGCTGGGATGAAGGGTGCCTGCTGGGAATGGTGGGTTTCCTCCTGGGGGTGAGTGCCTGGCTTTAGGGGCCCAGCCCCAGTCACAAGAAGCCCTAGGCTGGTTTTCTCCTTTCTTTTTTTTTTTTTTTTTTTTTTTTTTTTTTTTTGGTTTTTGGTTTTTGGTTTTTGGGCCACACCCGGTGACGCTCAGGGGTTACTCCTGGCTATGCGCTCAGAAGTCGCTCCTGGCTTGGGGGACCATATGGGACACCGGGGGATCGAACCACGGTCCTACCTAGGCTAGCGCAGGCAAGGCAGGCACCTTACCTCTAGCGCCACCGCCCGGCCCCCTGTTTTCTCCTTTCTAATCTCCCTCCCCAGTTCACACCACTTTCTCCTGCCTCCGCATGACTTGCTGCATTTTCTTCCTTTTCTTAAATTTGGTCAGACCTTTGCTGAGGCAGTTCTGAGCGCTGCTGACCCTGAGGCCGCATGACAGAATTTCCCAGGGTGTCTAGAACCACTCTAGTTAGTGGCTCTGAGTTGAAATGGTGGAAATGGATTTTTGTCTTCAGAAGGTCCAAGAGAGGTGCTGGAGTGTTGCACAGTGGGTAGGGCGTCTACCTTGCACATAGCCGGTCTGGGTTCGATTCCCAACATCCCATAGAATTCCCCTAGTCTGACTGCAGAATTAGGAGTAATGTGTGTGTGTGTGTGTGTGTGTGTGTGTGTGTCTGTGTGTGTGTGTCTGTGTGTGTAGACAAAAAAACAAAAAAGAGTCCAAATAAGGCCTCCTGGGCTACTCCTAAATTTCCCCTTCCTAGCCTGCTCACACTTTCAACTTGCAAAGATGAGGCCCAAGAAATAAGACAGCACGGTAAGGCAATTACTTTGCACGCTTCTAACCTGGGCTCCATCAATCCCCAGCACCCCATATGATCCCCTGAGCCCATGAAGAGTAATTTCTAAGAAAAGAGTCAGGAGTAAGCCCTCAGCACTACTACTGGGTGTGACCCCAAAATAAAAAGCCAAACTGCAGAGCTGTGTTTTCTGCCTGTGTCTTCCCTTTCCTCCCCTCCTTGTTTTCCCTCCTCTCCCCTCTCACCGTGGCATTCCTAGGAAGGGAGGATTTTATATGGCCCTGCTTTAACTTGTGCTTTTCTGAATGTGGGCTCTGTCTTCTGTGTGGTTTCGCGGTTTGGAATGCTAAACAGAGCAGGAGACGAAATTCAATTCCTGGCTTTCTAAATTATATTTCTTCCTCTAGTATTTTGGGGCCTGAGGCTTCCAAGAAGGAAAGTGTGTTTTAGGGGCAAAGGAAGGAGTGGGAGGGTTCTGTGTGACAGTGACGCATCTTTTCTGGAAAAGCCAGCGGCCCCAGGCATCAGAAGGCCTCAGATCTAGTCCTAGACTGCATCACCCGTGGACAGTGGGATCTGACATTGTCGCCTGGTGTTGGGGGCCAGTGACTCATTAAGAAGAAGTCCTCAGCAGCAACCCTGACCACAGACTCCAGACAAATCAACCTGTCTGGAGATCAACAATGAACACAGTTCCAGTATGACTGTGACATTTATTAGCTGTCTTTCCTTATGCAATTTATTTCATTTTTCTAAACCTCAATCCGACATCTATCGATTGGGAATAAAAAAACAGCTGGGCTAGAGTGATAGCATGACAGGTAGGGCATTTGCCTTTCATGCAGCCAACTTGGGATAGATCCTCACACCCCATATGGTACCCTGAGCCCACCAGGAGTGATTTCTGAGCTCAGAGCCAGGAGTAATCTCTGAGTGTTGCTGGGTGTGGTCCCCAAACAAAATAAAACAAAGCAAAGAAAGAAAAAAACCTTTGTAGTCCAGGGACCAAAGAAATAGTACGGTGGGAAGGGTGCTTGCCTTGGATGTGACTGACCCAGATTCAATCCCCAGC
This sequence comes from Suncus etruscus, assembly GCF_024139225.1. Taxonomy (NCBI): domain Eukaryota; kingdom Metazoa; phylum Chordata; class Mammalia; order Eulipotyphla; family Soricidae; genus Suncus; species Suncus etruscus. Next base: position 12,142,594 of record NC_064855.1, read on the forward strand.
ATCCCATATGGTCCCCCTGAGCACTGCCAGGAGTGATTCCTGAGTGAAGAGCCAGGAAAACCTTTGTGCTCAAGGTTAAAGTACTTACCTTGCATGTCTGAGGCCCTGGGTTCAAGTAAATCAGATAATGTTCGCACAGCTCTCAACAAGATCCATAAAATTAGCTATTAGTGTAAATGGTCTCTTGAATCCTTTCCATTTCTCTGTATTATCTGATGCAACTTGACTAAAAGTGATTGATAATTTTATATATATAATATAAATATATATTTATACATACAGTTTCTTTTCATAGGGGTCGTGGTACCAGAGGCAGAACTCAGGGTCTTGCATGTGTTGGACATGGTCTTTGCCACTCAAGCTTCCTCCCTGGACCAAGTTTATATTTAAGAGGTCCACATTCAGGGCCTGGAGAGATGGCACAGCGGTGTTTGCCTTGCAAGCAGCCGATCCAGGACCTCAGGTGGTTGGTTCGAATCCCGGTGTCCCATATGGTCCCCCCCCCCTGCCCCCCATGCCTGCCAGGAGCTATTTCTGAGCAGACAGCCAGGAGTAACCCCTGAGCACCGCTGGGTGTGGCCCAAAAACAAAAACAAAAACAAAAAAAACCAAACCAAACCAAAACAAAAAAACCCACAAAAAACAAAAAGGTCCACATTCAGCAGTGGGGGGTAACTACACAGGGCTTACTTCTGGCTCTGTGCTCAGGAATTACTCCCGGCTGACTTGGGGGACCATATGCAAGACAAACGTCCTACCGCTGTGCTATTGTTCCAGTCCCCCCCCAACTACATATATTTTGGCAGAGAGGTGTGTGCCCCCATCTGTACTCAGGGATCCCAAGCAGTGCTTGGGATTGAAACCAGGGCTCTTGCTTGCTTGCTTACACTCTAAACCCTTTGAGCCTCTGCTGTTGCTATCATCTTTTGTTTTGAATTCTACCACACTGGTGGTGCTCAGGTATGATTCCTGGCAGGGTTTGGGAGACCATGGGATACCAGGAATTAAACCCAGGTAGGCCAAGTTAAAGAAAAAATAAAATAAAATAAAATAAAATAGATACCTCCCTGGGCCCGGAGAGATAGCACAGCGGCGTTTGCCTTGCAAGCAGCCGATCCAGGACCAAAGGTAGTTGGTTCGAATCCCGGTGTCCCATATGGTCCCCTGTGCCTGCCAGGAGCTATTTCTGAGCAGACAGCCAGGAGTAACTCCTGAGCACAGCCGGGTGTGACCCAAAAACCAAAAACAAAAAAAACAAAACAAACAAAAATAGATACCTCCCTGAGCCAGAGCAATAGTACAACAGGGAGGTTAATTACCTTGCACGTGACCCACTATGGTTTGTTCCCCAACACCCCATATGGTTCTCCAAGACCACAAGGAATGATCCCTGAGCACAGAGCTAGAAGTACACCTTGAATTGGATACATGGTTCCCCCCAGAAAATAAAACTTTAAAAATATAAAAATATAGGGGCCAGAGTGATGGCACAGCAGTAGGGCATTTGCCTTGCACGTGGCTGACCTAGGACGGACCATGGTTCTATTCCCCATTGTCCCATATGGTCCCTCAAGCCAGGAGCGATTTCTGAGTGCATAGCCAGGAGTAACCCTTGAGTGTCACCAGGTGTGGCTCCAAAACCAATAAAATAAAATAAAATAAAACAAAACATAGGGCCAGAAAGATAGCAGTGATAGGGTATTTGCCTTGCACGCGGCAGATTCAGGACAGATGGTGGTTCAAATCCTGGCATTCCATATGGTCCCCCATGCCTGCCAGAAGTGATTTCTGAGTACTGAGCCAGGAGTAACCCCTGAACACACCAGGTGTGACCCATATATATATATATATATATATATATATATATATATATATATATATATATATATATATATATATATGTCACCCATATACTATATATGTATATATAATAAAATAGACACCTCTTTCAATTCCCCTCCGCTATGCAAGTAGTCTTGTTTACTAAGATGGAAAAGAAATCCTTATCACGAGATGGAACAGTCTAAAAATATAATTCAAAAAGGGCTTGAGCAAGTTAATGAAAAGTCTAAAAAGGAAAAGGAATTCTACTGTAACCCAAACAACACTGCTGTGTGATATTAAGAAATATATTTAAAAACAGAATTCTGTGTTTACACTTTCCTGAAGAACTTTTCCTTTGGAATATTCATCACATTTATAGATTTCTCCCAGTTGTTTAATTATGTTTCATTTATGGCATTTAATATAAGCACATATTTATAATGGAGTATTTTCTTTTACTCAGGGGAGTTTTCCTTACTATTACTCTCACAAATCTGGTTCCGTCATAGGAAGTTGATATTTAAATAATAAATGGATAAATTGTGAAGACCTTAGTTAATGTTTTCAGAAGAGCTTGCAAGGTAATTCACATTTCTCGTGAAAAATTTAATTAGTTTATTATATTTACTGAGGGTCCAGTTGGTGCCAAGCATTGTATAACTTCAAAGATGTATCTCAAAGCGCCCCTCACTGAAGAATATCTACCAGGGTAGGCGAAAAGATGAGCCAGTAGATAAATACAACACAACAAAATATAAAAGCTATCATAGAAACCAAAAAAAGAACTCAAATGACAAATACGGAGCTGGAGCATTAACTCAGTGGTGGTGATAGACTCATAACAAAAAGGACCAAAAATAAAATAAAAATAATTATAGATTTTATTTCAGATAATATATGTGTGTATATATATTTTTTTGTGTGTGTGTGTATATATTTTTATTTTTGGACCATAGCAGTGGTGCTTAGGGGCTAGATTATTCCTTACTCTGTGCTCAGAAATCATTCCTGGTGAGGCTTAGAGGGCCAGATGAGGTATCAGGAATGGAACCCAGGTTGGTCATGTGCAAGGCAAGCTCCTTACCCTGCTGTATTATTGCTCCAACTCCAATTAAAAATATACATATTTGGGCCCAGAGAGATAGCACAGCGGCGTTTGCCTTGCAAGCAGACGATCCAGGACCTAAGGTGGTTGGTTCGAATTCCGGTGTCCCACATGGTCCCCCGTGCCTGCCAGGAGCTATTTCTGAGCAGATAGCCAGGAGTAACACCTAAGCATAGCCGGGTGTGGCCCAAAAACCACAACAACAACAAAACATATTTGACAAGTGTCTATTTGAAGACAACGGGGAAATAAATATTAAAATTCTTCCTACTCAGGCATATCAGCATATTAGAATTGTCTGCTTAAAAGATATGGGTGTTGGGGTGGGGGGTGTCCAGAGGTAGTTCAGAGGTCAAACGGTTGCCTTGTAAGCAAACATGAGTCTACGAGTTCAGTCTGTCACTCCACATTCTTGTTTGTTTGTTTGGTTTGTTTGGTTTTTGGGCCACAACTCCCTGTGCTCCGGGATTACTCCTGGCTATCTGCTCACAAATCACTCCTGGCAGGGGATTTGAACCATCTTTGGTCCTGGGTTCCATTTGCAATGCAAATGTCCTACTGCTGTGCTATCTCTCCGGCCTCATGTCACTCCACATTCTTATGTGATCCTGGTGCCACTGCCACTGAAGTGGGGGCAGTGTTATGACAAAATGTGCTCTGTTGGGGGATATTACAACCAAGTCACTGCTAGCCCTGATCATCAAAGCACAACCAACCAAATGGGGAGAGGTGATCAAAATATATTTGAAAGAAGGAAATGGGTGGGTGGGGGACTGTTGAGGATTGTTGGACTCACCCCACCACAGTATATTCAACCCCCCAAGTCTGAATTAAAGTCTGAGTTGGGTCACACAAGAAATAATACAAGGGCCCGGAGAGATAGCACAGCGGCGTTTGCCTTGCAAGCAGCCGATCTAGGACCAAAGGTGGTTGGTTCAAATCCCGGTGTCCCATATGGTCCCCCGTGCCTGCCAGGAGCTATTTCTGAGCAGACAGCCAGGAGTAACCCCTGAGCACCACCGGGTGTGACCCAAAAACAAACAAACAAACAAAAAAAAGAAATAATACAAACCCGACTGAGGGTGTAGTCTGACAGTCTGACAAAACTATGGAGTGCCTGCTGCTTGCCAGAACTGTCATTTTTTTTTTTAGTACAGAGACCCCACCTAGGTAAGGCAGTAAGGACAATGCAAGGACAGATAGCTCCAGCTATCCTAAGCCAGACCCACCCAGGTTTACAAGTAAGACTATCTCTGTTTTGAGGTAAATCCAATTTGTAAACAAACATACAAAGGAACCAGGGAGGATCTTAGTTTTAGGTAAAATAAGGTGTAACCTAACCCCACCCTTCTCTGGGGTTCTAGCAAGGGAGGAGTCTCTCAGAGAAGGCCCCTTTGAGCAGTCTACAAAATTCTAATTCAGGGGTCCTCAAGCTTTTTAAACAAGGGGTCAGCTCACTGTCCCTCAGGCCAGTGGAGAGCCAGACTATAGTTTGGGGGAAAAAAAAAAAACTATGAACAAATTTCTAAGTAAAAGAACAAAACAGGAACAAATACAATATTTAAAATGAAGAACAAGTCAAGTTAAATGAACAAATTTATCAATATTTTGATGGGAACTCTGGTACTGCTTTAGGTGGGCTGTAGTTTGAAGACCCTTGCCTGCGACTGAGAAGAGTTGAGAGACAAAGAGAAGGAGAGGAGTTAGAGAGTGTGACGCACGTCCCACACATGTGCAGGCCTGGGATGAGTCAGCCGCTAAGCAGGACAGGTAGTGGTGGCAGAAACACCAGGCAGACAAATAAATGTCCTTAGCAGGCTGCATCGGACCATAGTTTGGGGGGGCCCAGTTCTAACTCAATAGACTTCAGCAAGCAGCGTAGTAGAGGGTGTTTCCCATGAAGAATGTGAGGGAAGCAAAGACAGTGGGTGTAAGGCCAGAAGCCTACAATGGCACATCCTAAAGACCAAGAATGCTGAGTTTTTCTCCATCCAGGTGTACACCAACGTCACAAGATGCTGCCTAATAGGCCAGTGCTTGGCAGACAATTCCACCAAAAGGAAGAGGCCTGTTTGTCAGTCTGTCTCTGTCTGTCTGCACAAAGCTGGGTCCAGGAACATAGCCCAGAAACACCTGCCACATTTTTTTTCAAGTCTTATTTTAGCCGAAAAGGTCTGGGGAGATAGTTCAGGGCTTAGGTACTTACCTTGCCTGCACAAGGGGCCAGGTGTGGTCCTCAAGCACTGCCTAGAGTAGCCCTGGTGGGTCCTGAACACTTTCAGGTGTGGCTCTGTTGCCCCCCTCCCTGAGCACTGCTAGGCCCAAATAGCACCACGTTGCCAGACATCTAATCTTCTGCCCCAGTTGGCCAAATATTGCCAGAAATGGCTCCCAGGCCAGCTGAACTTGGCTTCGGAGGCTTCCTAAAATGCATCTGAAGTTCCGAGTCTGCCTCATTAAAGATACGTGTATTTCTAAATTAGGGAATTACTTTCGATTACCACTTAGTAAAACAACGCCCCACGGCAAGACGAGGCCTGTGTGGCCTCGTCACAGGCCTTGAGTCTGAAGTACAAACTGGAAAATCTCCATTTTGTTCCTTGGTCTAACCTCCCCCCACAACACCCTAAGCTGTGCCTGTCGCCTCAGAAGGCTGCAGGCACATTTCATGAATGATGGACGTGCAGGCAGTGATCAACCTGGTCAGCGCTTCCACAGCATGAGGTGGAATGTTTGCCACTTCATCCCTGCTGAGCCCCCAGCACCCCCAGACTCCCCACATGCTAGGATCAGCACACTGCAGGCAGGAACCCCAGAGCACTTTCTATCTCTCTCAGTCGCCTCTGATATCACAGCCCATGGGAAGCCTGGCAATTTGAGGGGACTTAATAACTTTCCCAGAAAGCTCACTCTCCAGTCAGCTGGAAACGTAGTCAAGAAATACTGAAACTATTGTTAAATTAAAGACAAAAAGCCCCCCCAAAACCCAGCTGCTCTGAAAGAACCAGTTCAAGTGTTTATTTATTCAGAAGCTTCTCTTTCTTTTCAGTCTTGCTAGAAAGCCTCCTGGAGGGCCCGAAGAGATAGCACAACGGCGTTTGCCTTGCAAGCAGCCAATCCAAGGACCTAAGGTAGTTGGTTCGAATCCCAGTGTTCCATATGGTCCCCGTGCCTGCCTGGAGCTATTTCTGTGCAGACAGCCAGGAGTAACTCCTGAGCACCGCCGGGTGTGGCCCAAAAAAAAAAAAAAAAAAAAAAAAAAAACCTTCCTTGTTCTCTTCTCTATCCCTCACAGTTAGCTGGGAGTGATCAGTTCTTTCCCACTTCAAATATCCAACTTTCTTTTTTTTTTTTTTTTTTTGGTTTTTGGGTCACACCCGGCGTTGCTCAGGGGTTACGCCTGGCTGTCTGCTCAGAAATAGCTCCTGGCAGGCACGGGGGGACCATATGGGACACTGGGATTCGAACCAACCACCTTTGGTCCTGGATCGGGCTGCTTGCAAGGCAAACGCGCTGCTTGCTATCTCTCCGGGACCCAAATATCCAACTTTCTATCCTGTCTTCTTTCTGTCTGTTTACCCAGCCTGTCCTCCTACTCATCATCCTTCAGACAGGAAGCCATCTTGGATCCCTCCTGGATTTTTGTCCACTGTTGGTTACTTTCTTCTCTGTGAGCTCTGTGATCTTAGAAGGCTGCTTCCCTTTGTTCTGCCTCTTGCTGTTCGCTGCTGCTCCCCTAACTACTCTGGGTGCCCCAGAGAGTTGGAAATTGGGGATACAGGGCCTCCCCTGTTGTGCTGAAACCCAGTCAGAGACCAGATATCACAACACAGCAGAGAGTAAAGGGCCAAAGTACAAAATAGCCTCTTTCAGAGTTGGATCTGTATTGCAAATAGAGTTCCTGGACTGCTTGCCCAGCATCTCAGAGATGCTTGGCTACCATTACCCATTTCCTGTGACCATCACCCACTTCTGGTGTTTGAAGAATTCTGTTCTGGAAAGTCACGACAAACTCAGAGAAAAGGATTAGGAGTAGGAAAATATTTCATTGTGCAATGAAACCTTCCAGAAAAATCTGTGCACAAGCTCGTCACTCACAGCATTCCAGTTTCTTAGGGTTGCTTGCCAACAACTGGAGAAAAGCAAACACAGACACTTGCAAGGAACCTGAGGGTTCAAGTCCCAGACACACAGCTCAGGGAGAAGTCACACACATAGACATGCATTCTCAGACATGTGCAATAGCAATGAACTATTGTCACTGTATATCCAGCACATAGTAAAACAATGACTTTAATCCTTACAACATGTTCAAAATACTTATTCCATACAATTTTCCCATACTTTGCTGAGAATCAAACCAGGGGCTCCCACATGCAAGGCATGTACTTTATCACTAAAGCCACATCTCCAGTTTCTAAAAGAGTTTTGAGTGATACTAGTAGTTAACTAGATTTGGGGCATTTGTGGGTCCCCCTTGCTCTATGCCTCCTCTGCCAGGGGAGAAGGGAGACCAGCTAGAATCTGTCTGATGCACTGATGAAAATGTTGAGCTTGGCTAGAAGACAGTCATCTGGGAGCCAACGTCAAGACCCATGGTTAGGTCATTCAAATAAAGACATTAATGAAAGAGGGAATGAGTGTGCGGGCAAGCGGCCTATTTGAGTCACTTGGGTGGGGTGAATGTCAGGAAGAGAGTGAAGTAGGGGAAATTAGTTGGCACTGCCAATCCTCCCTTGCTGAGACTTGACTTCGTAGGGGGGATACACCCACTGATACTCAGGGGTTACTCCTGGCTCTGCACTCAGGAATGACTCCTGGTGGACTCAGGTGACTCTATGGGATGTTTGGAGAGGCAGGGGCTGTGACAACTGCATGCAAGGCAAACAGCTTACCTGTCTCGACAATCACTCCAGTCCCAGACCTGTCATTTTTCTGCAGGAAGCCAAATCGTATGCTGGGTCCATATTGCCAGCTTACTGCTTTAATCTGGGTTGGTCTTATTTACCCACATTCCGGCATGAGCAGCATTCAGATCAGCATTCAAATTTGTAATTGCCTTTGTCTAAGAGTAGCTCAAAGATATGTTTTGGAATACACAGGCTCAGCCTAATTATAGTCTTGCTTCCACACTTGATGTAAAAAGCATATTAAAACTTATCGCCATTCTTAAGGATTTACCCGAGGCTCATGTTCTAAAATATATACGTGTGCCTTGGATTTCCCTGAGACAAGTTCTAGAATACACACACGTGTGCCCTGAATTTAATCCTTGTATCATGTGTCTCCCTGAATGCCCCCACCCAGAATCGTCTAGTGGATACCTGATGGCCATTGTGGCTCCCAAATGAGGGGCTCATTTGGACCCCACGATGGTTTATTGGGAGAGTGTGAGGCTCTAAATGTGAGACAGAAGTTCTATCCCTGGCACCACCCCACATGCTGAGTGCAATCCTGCCATAGTATCTAATCTTCTAGCTCTATCTGGTACCACCACACCGAGTGTGTGATTGTGGTGTTACTAAAACTAAGTGTGTGATCCCCTAGATGGCATCATAGTCCTGTGGTGCAGACACCACAGTCAAGCATATGTGACTGACCCATCAGTCATTGGCAACAGAGAGTACTAAAAGGGGGCCGGGAAGGTGGCGCTAGAGGTAAGGTGTCTACCTTGCAAGCGCTAGCGTAGGACAGACCAAGGTTCGATCCCCCGGCGTCCCATATGGTCCCCCCAAGCCAGGAGCGATTTCTGAGCACATAGCCAGGAGTAACCTCTGAGTGTCAAATGGGTGTGGCCCAAAAACCAAAACCAAAAAAAAAAAAGAGTACTAAAAGGAAGAGAAGACGGGAAGCATGAAAGAGAACACTGGATGGGACCTGAGAGATACTACTGGGGTTAAGATGCTTGCCTTGGGGCCAGAGCAATAGCGTAGCAGATTGAGCATTTTACCTTGAACATAGCCAACCCAGGTTCCATCCCCGGTATCCCTTATGTTCCCCTGAGCGCAGTCAGGAGTAACCCCTAAGTACTACCAGGTGTGGCCCAAGCATCCTCCCAAAAGATATTGGTCTTGCACATCTCTCTTTTTGGATCATTCTGACAGTGGCTCAGGGTTTACTCCTGTGTCTTTTCTCAGGGATCAATCATTGACAGTGCTTAACGGACTATATAAAGTCCTGGGGATCAAATCCAGGTCAACCACATGAACAGCAAGCTCCTTACCTGCTGTACTATTTCTCCAACCTCCACATCTGTTCCTAGCACGAAAATGGTCCACCCCCAGCATTATGCAGTGAGCTCCCAGCACTGCCAGGCATGGCCCCCAAATGAAACCAAGTATATTAGATAAATAGGTTTGATAACTATATTTTAACTTTGATGAATATATTAATAATAATTTTCTTCCAAACTTGAATTTTACTTGAATGAGCATAAGTCAGTGATGGAATTACCTGGAGGTTTTTTTTTTTTATTTTTTATTTTTTTTGCATCTAACTTGCCATAATCTCTGAAAATCCTTCTTCAGATTAGACCATACTGATCCAGTCAAAAGCTTTATTGCACATCCTAAGAGACCCTAATCTAGCTAATCAGTGCCCAGCTTGCTAGCTTCTAGAAAAAATGACATAAGGTCCAGTGGTTGGGGTCTGGAGAAATGACTCAAACTGGCTAAGCACATGCTTTACAAGCCCAGGTTTGAGCTGCAGCCCCGCATGGTCCCCAATCACCCTTTGGTATGTGGCCCCACAGTGCCAGCCCATCTGCCAAGTTCTGGAGATGTTTTGATGCATGTCTTAGACATTCTGGTTGCAGTCTTGACTCTGGAAAGCCATTTCCTGTCACTGAAGCCACCAAAATTCCCAACCCTTTGTCAAGACTCAGACCGGATCCTTCTTTTTCTTTTCTTATTTTTTGGTTTTGGGTCACACCCAGCGGTGCTCAGGGGTTACTCCTGGCTGTCTGCTCAGAAATAGCTCCTGGCAGGCACAGGGGACCATATGGGACACCGGGATTCGAACCAACCACCTTTGGTCCTGGATCGGCTGCTTGCAAGGCAAAATGCCACTGTGCTATCTCTCCGGGCCCTCTTTTTATTTTCTTTTTCTTTTTTGTTTTTGGGTCACACCCGGCAGCACTCAGGTCACTCCTGACTCTAAGCTCAGAAATTGCTCCTGGCAGGCTTGGGGGACCATATGGGATGCCGGGATTTGAACCACCATCCTTCTACATGCAAGGCAAATGCCCTACCTCCATGCCATCTCTCCGGCCCCAGGATCCTTCCTTTTCTATAAAGCCGCTCTGATCCTCTTATTGATCTTTTTCCTTTGATTTTCTACAGCATTTTTTTCTGTAGAAAATTGAATTAATCCTGATCATATGCCTGCTGGAAACCTGTTTCTTGGTCAACTCTTTTGTTCCTCCATTGTGGTGATCTATTCGTAGAACAAAGCCAATGCAGCACTCAGCTAATAACAGGAGGGCTGCCCCCTATGTAGTCAACAGTCCTGTTCTTCTGCATTGCCCTCCAGAACCAACTGTTTTGCTCCTGTTCCTGTTTGTGGGCACCCAAAATCTGAAGCACTGAGAATAAGGTATTTGTTGAAGGAAGGAAGGAAATGCTAGGAAAAACAGACAGCAACAAAAGTCAATACTAATAGACCCGCCAAAATCTGGAGACAGTTTTGCTGTGATTTCATTTTCTCGGTGATACAAAAATAGGAATAACTTGACTGTTCAGCAGACTGATTTGAAAGCTGACCCTTGAGCTTGAGATTTAAAATTACCTAGAATCAGGGTTGTGGCTCAGTCAGAGAACCTCAGGTGGGAAGCCCTGGGTTAGGAAGGAAGGAGGGAGGGAGGGAGAGAGGGTGAGAGGGAGAGAAGGAATTAAGATTTTTTCTCCCAAAAAGGGTGAGAAGCTGAAGCAATAGCACAGTAGTAGGGCATTTGTCTAGAATGCGGCCAACCCAGGAGTGGACTGGATTTGATTCCCGGCATCCCATATGGTCCTCCGAGTCTACCAGGAGCAATTTCTGAGCAAAGAGCCAGGAATAACCCCTGAGCACTGCCAGGTGTGGCCCAAAACAACAGCAGTAACAACAAAAAATGAAGATTTATTTTATGGATTCTTTAGTTTAGTACCTTTAATCTGATGGATTTTGTTTCTTCCACCTTCACTTTTCCTTGTTTACTCTTCACAGACCATACTATATTTCACCACATCTTTCCTACAAGATCATTTAATACTAACACAATTGTTTGTTTTCTTTTGGGGGGAGGTATTGGGCCACACCTGGTGGTGCTCAGGGCTTACTCCTGGTTCTACACATAGAAACAACTAATGGAGGGGTTTGGGGACCATATGGGATGCCGGTGATCAAACCCAGGTTAGCTGCGTGCAAGGCAAGCAGCTTCCCCACTGTACTGTAGCTCCAGCCTCCAGCACAAATTCTTTAAGGCTTTTCCTAACAGTCTCTGCCTATTTATTGAAAAAAAAAAAAAAAGCTTTTTGACATATAATATATGATGATTATATAGCAAAATGTGGTAATTCACAAAGCCTGAGTAACTGATTTGTTTCATAATTAATACTGTAATTATGTAAGGTTTTTGGCCTCTGACAAAGTATATATCCATGGAGCCAGAGAGATTGCTCAAATGGTAGAGGACATGCTTGCCATTTTGATTCCTGGCACCATATGGCCTCTGAGTGTCACTGAGACTGGCCTAGGCCCCCTAATTCTTCACCTAGCACCACCTATATGACTAGAAATAAAATGCTAAACAACTACTTCAGCAGGAGACAGTTAAAACAACCAGAGAGAGATGCCGGAGCAATAGTACAGCAGGCTGGGTGCTTGCTTTGCAGGGTTTCAATCCCTGGCACTACATAGGACCTCCCCAACCACCACCACTAAGCCCCACCAAGAGCCATCCCTGAGTATGTCCTGAGCACTACTACAAACAAACAAAAAAAATAACCAGAGAGCTAGTTCAAAGGACTGGAGCGGAGCACAGTCGTGTATGCAGGATTCATTCCTTGGAACCATATAGTCCTTTGAGTAATGGTGGAAGCTGCCCCAAGCACAGAACTGGGAGTAACCCCTAAGCACCACTGAAAATGCCACCCCAAACAAAAGCAAAATTAGCAGACAGTAGTATATACACTTTTATTTCTTTGATCAAGTTGTGCTCAAATGCCTGGCCATGTTTCTTAAGATTTCCGATTTTTAAGCTCACCCTTGAACGTTAGTTCCAGATGGGTTGGAATTTAACATCTAACCACCGGGGTCCACAAGTGCTTATCGAGCTTAGATCCAGAGAATCTATTAGCTCTCAATTACAGCCCTTTTTGACTAAGGCCGGTCTGTTAAAAGGCGGGTCACCGCTAATCTTCTATGTAAGTTCTGCCCCCTTGTGGTCTACAATAGCCACAGCTAAGTAAGACATGCAAGCGACCCTTCAAAGAAGTCCATCAACAGTTTATGTCTTTGGGACCAGAGCAGAGCAATAGTACAGCGGTAGGGCATTTGCCTTGCACGTGCCTGACCCGGGACAGACCTAGGTTCAATCCCTGGCATCCCATATGTTCCCCCGAGCCTGCCAGGAATGATTTCTGAGCGAAGAGCAAGGAGTAAAACGTGAGCGCTGCCGGGTGTGGCCCCCAAAACAAACAAACAAAAATGTCTATATCTTTAATTGGGGGTAAAGAGGAGACTATCAGACAAGGACCTGGTCAGACAATGCCCTGGGCTGGGCTACACCCCATCACATGTCATGGCTTGAGGGCTTGAAGGAACAAAGCATGTGCATCCAGTTCTGCACTATCTCCCTAACACCCCTTCGACAGTTCCCTCTCTCTCTCTCTACACACACACACACACACACACACACACACACACACACACACATCGAGCAGTGCCCAAAGGTCATACTAGCAGTTCTAGGGAAACCATATGTGATGACAGATTTAAAGCATTTTTGTGGCACAGTGACAGGAAAGGCAAATGTCTTTATCTTTGTACCAGCTTCTTTTCAGTGTTTACTTTTGGGGCCCCACCCTCCAAAAAATAAACCAAATATATCAGGACTGGGGATTGGAGAGTTAGTTCCAGAACTGGAGCATGTACTTTGCATTCAGGAGTCCTGGGTTTGATTCCTGATACCAAATCATCTCCTGAGCATTTGCAGGAGTGACTCCCAAGTCAGGAGCAGTCCCTAAGCACCACCAGGTATGTCTACCCCTACCCAAAGTAATGTTGGAGGAATGAGAAATAGCTCAAAGGACTAATATAAATGCTTGGAGAAAGCCCACAGTCCCTACACTGACTGATCTCCTGAGCACTGCCAGGAGCAATCCCCAGCACCAAAACGACAGTAGCTCCTGAGCACCAAACCGAGAGTAGCTCTGAAAGCAAAACTAAATAAAAGTGATGTTAGATCTAAACCTATAACTCAATTGCTGAGTATTTGCCTTGCATGGGTGGGTAAGGGTAAGGTCCTGAGCTCTACCCCTGAAAATGCAAAACCAAAACCCAAATCCCAAGCACAAAGTAAAGGTGATAATAAAACAAAATTAGTCAGCTTGTAGGCCAGAGTGATAGTACAGAGGGTAGGGCATCTGCCTTGTGTGTGAGACAGACCACCGGGTTCGATTCCCAGTATTTTATAGGGTCTCTGAACCTTTATGAACTGATCCCTGATCATGGAAGTAAATCCTGAACACCCCTGGGTGTGCCCCCACACACACAGACAATGAGGCCACTTGCAAAATGGTGTCAGAGTTCATTCACACGAGCCAATTTCGTCAGCAGAAACTGTATATGTGTGTATCTCTTGCTTAACATTCCATTTAACTAACATGGTGTCTGGAATGAGCTAAACAGGTAATAAATATTTCATAGCTGATGAAGTAGTCGAAAAGGTGTGCCTCCTTCAATGATGGGGTTCCATTGTGACAAACGCTTCATTCGGAATTCTGTTATGTGTGAACATGACAATAGTGAGTCTAGAAACTGGGACACAGTCCACAGGGCCATGGAGAGCTACACACACACGCACACACCACCCCCTTTCCCCCACTCCTGCCAAACCCCACTCAGTGAGTCCAGCAGTAGGTCATGTAGTAAACCTTCCTGCTCTTCCTGCATCAGACCAGATCCTAGTGAGCCATAGGAGATTCAGGAAGACTAGAGATCCCTGCCCTCTGCCCTGAAGATTCTCCAGCCTCCAGAAAAATAGTTTGCACCCCCTGAGAGGCCCCTTCCTGCACCATTGTTTAATCCCATCTCGCATACAAATAGAAACTGACCCTCTGGAAATGCTCCTAAGCCACCTCTCAGCTTCTTCCCACTTGGTAACTTCAACCAAGTCTGAGCCTTGGAGTCCCTCTAGTGGCTTAAATGGGCGACGCTCAGAGCCAAGCCTGCTTTTCTTTGTTCGGATTCTAGGTGGTCCCACTGTGTACCCCAGGGAATTGGTGCCCTGCTCTCTAGCTTTGGTGCAAGGAGTTGCACTTGCGTCTAGTGAGGGGACCTCGTAATGAGAAGGTGGAAAGTCTGAGCCTTTCGGCACCAATCAGCAGTCATCCTGTCCCTCCACCCTTGCCTCTGGCTGCAGGAATACAATCCCACTTGAGGCATCCTTCACCTCTCATTTTCTTCTTTGTCCAGCCTGCCTGCCTTCTCCCTTTCCTAGCCATCTCTCCCTGACTCTGTGTGTGTGTGTGTGTGTGTGTGTGTGTGTGTGTGTGTGTGTGTGTGTGTGTGTGTGTGTGTGTGCGCGCGCGCGCGCGCGCGCGCGCGCTAACTTGGAATGCCCTGGGGAGAGAAGAAGTGACTCCGACATTGTCTGTGAAACTGTTAAGAAAGGGGACAGAAGGGCCCGGAGATAGCACAGCGGCTTTGCCTTGCAAGCAGCCGATCCAGGACCTAAGGTGGTTGGTTCGAATCCCGGTGTCCCATATGGTCCCCCGTGCCTGCCAGGAGCTATTTCTGAGCAGCACCGCCAGGTGTGACCCAAAAACAAAAACAAAAACAAAAACAAAAAAAGAAAGGGGACAGAAGTGAGGGGCTGGAGAGATAGCATGGAGGTAAGGCGTTTACCTTTCATGCAAAAGGTCATCGGTTAGAATCCCGGCATCCCATATGGTCCCCTATGCCTGCCAGGGGTGGTTTCTGAGCATAGAGTCAGGAGTCACCCCTGAGCGCTGCTGGGTGTGACCCAAAAACAAAAAAGAAAGAGGGGGGGGACAGAAGTGGGGATAATGAAAGAAACTGTATCCCCAGGGGCAAAAGAAACCGCTAGTCCCTTAGGCGTCCATGGATTCTCATGGAGGCCTATGAGGAAATCCTGCCTCTTGGTGGGCTTCAAGGGAGAAATGTTTGTTCTGGAGCTTGGTTTGGAAGATGCCAACTCCTGCCTCTCCTGAGTAGCCTCTGCAGCTGGAGGAGAGAAGAATCCAAAGGCATATGTGTTGTCTAAAGTGATTTCCTTGCTCACAAGCACTTAATAAGGAGGCTAGATAGATCCAACAACAGGTTCCATTCCCTTAACATTGCCAGGAGTGATCCCTGAGCACAGCACCAGCATGAAGCTCTTGAGTAATTCCCCCACTCCCCAAAACAGAGGCAGAAAAGAAAGTGTGTTATTGGTAGGGCATGTAAGGAAGAGCAGTTGAATTCAGCTCATGCATTACTGTGAGGCCCTGAGACTCTCAAAGTCCAACAACTCTTGCCTCCGGAGCTCGAACAATAGTCCCTGTCTCCTTAAATCCCCAGTGTTGTCATCTGGCTTCTGTGTCACTCACCCATGTCTTCTCTTTTAGTTTCCTACTCTGCAGGCTCCCTGGGAACTCACACTGAGATCAAGCGTGTGGCCGAGGAGAAGGTCACTCTGCCTTGCCACCACCAGCTGGGCTTCCCAGAGAAGGACACCCTGGATATCGAATGGCTGCTGACCGATAACGAGGGCAATCAGAAAGTGGTGAGTGCAGCCCCGTCTAGAAGCTGCTCCTCCCTGAACCACCTCTTCCTACACTCCCAACTTCCTTTGTGGGTCAGAAAGTGCCAGAAATGCTTTTGCTTCTGGGTTAAACTTGAAAGATTCTAGACATGAAAGTAGGGAGAGAGAGAGAGAGAGAGAGAGAGAGAGAGAGAGAGAGAGAGAGAGAGAGAGAGAGAGAGAGAGAGAGAGAGAGAGAGAGAGAGAGAGAGAGAAAGATGCTTTGGTATGAGCCCAGAGGTTCTTTACTCTTTGGGGAAGCAAAAACTACTGCAGGGTCAAGTAGCGTTTTACCAGAGTGGAAGTCTGTCTGTCTGTCTGTCTGTCTTTCTGCACTGTTAGTGTTATCCCCCAATATCAGAAGATCAAGTTCCTATTCTAGAGAACCAGAACCCCAAATATGGAGGCTGAGATAGTATAATCGAAGAGAGGGAGAAAAAGAGGGAGGCAGGGATGAAGGAAGAAGTGAGGAAGGAAGGAGGTAGAGAGGAATGAAGAATGGAGGCAGGGAGGAAGGAAGAAGTGATGAAGGAAGTGAGGAAGGAAGGAAGAAGGAAAGAAGGTCTAATTTAAGGAAGCTGATTTTTAACCTGCCTTCTTTTTAAAATATTTTTATTTTTATGGGCTTTTTTGTTTATTTGGTGACCACACTTGACTGTGCTCAGGGGTTACTCCTGGATCTGCAATCAGAAATCACTCCTAGCAGTGTTCAGAGGACCAGATGGGATGCTGGAGATCGAATCTGGATTGGCCACATGCAAAGCAAGCATCCTCTCTACTGTGCTATGGCTCCAGCCGCTGCCTTCCTTTTTCAGAGCTTTACTTCTTTCCCTACCGAAAAGTGAAAAGTGGTGCGGATTTCCAAAGACTGCCTGTGCTGGGAGAAGCTAAGGTTTTCTTCCACTGGGGATGAATTCATCTCAGGGGCACTGTTGGGGTGTGAGTGCATCACCTGGTGACGCCGATCCTTTTTGTCCTTTATTCTCATCACACCAAGATATCACTCTGGCTAAAGGCACTTTAACCTCAGCATGTTTTTGCCATGGATTCGGAGTCAGTTCAAATGCTCCGAAGATTTGGGTGCTGGGAGTCCCTACTCTGAGGAAGTTCTCCCACAGGCACTGACTCTCACCTGAGGCTTCCGGTTAGAGACTAATAAACACTGACCAAAGAAAAACATTTAGGGCGATAAGCACTCAGCTCCCCACCTGTCTTCGATAAGTGTTCCAAAGAGAAGAATAACAACCTAAATTTTTAACTATCTAAACTTAAAGGAGCTTGTTATACTGGCAGGCCTTAAGCGCAGAAGGTGGTGGTATAGGATTCACTCTGGGAACATTGGTGAAGGGAGGTAGACACTGGGGTGGGAATGTCCCTGAAATCCAGCTATGAAGGACTTTGTAGGTCACAATGGTTTTCAACAAAATAAAATTAGAGGGCCGAGAAGGTGGTGCTAGAGGTAAGGTGTCTGCCTTGCAAGCGCTAGCGTAGGACGGACCACGGTTCGATCCCTCGGCGTTCCATATGGTACCCCAAGCCAGGAGAGATTTCTGAGCGCATAGCCAGGAGTAACCCCTGAGCGCCAAATGGGTGTGGCCCAAAAACCAAAAAATAAAATAAAATAAAATAAAATTAGAAGGAGAGAGAGAGAGAGAGAGAGAGAGAGAGAGAGAGAGAAGAAAAACAAGCAAACAACAAAAACAAAACCCTGAAGGAATATTAGATCAGGGGCCAGAGCCATCGCACAGCAGTAGGGCATTTGCCTTGCATGTGGCTGACCCAGGACAGACCAGGGTACAGTTCCCAACATCCCATGTGGTCTTCCGAGCCTGCCAGGAGCAATTTCTGAGCACAGAGCCAGGAGTAATACTTGAGTGCTGCTGAGTGTGGCCCCAAACCCCCCCCCAAAAAAGTAATATTAGATTAATATTATATGTCATATGTGTGAGAATGCACCGGAACATAGAAGAAATTATGAAGAACTAGGAAAAAGAGAGATGGTATAGTTTGTAGGCTCTGTGCACAGAGCCAGGAGTAAGTTTCAGCACAAATGAATGTGGCAAAAAGCAAAACAAAAAACAAAACACACACACACACACACACACATCTCCTCTTTTTTTTTGGGAGGGGGCCCACACCCGGCAGTGGTCAGGGGTTACTCCTGGCTGTCTGCTCAGAAATAGCTCCTGGCAGGCACGGGGGACCATATGGGACACCGGGATTCGAACCAACCACCTTTGGTCCTGGATCGGCTGCTTGCAAGGCTAACACCGCTGTGCTATCTCTCCCGGCTCACATCTCCTCTTTTTGAGGAGGGAGGTGGGTTGGGCCCAAAACCTAGGTGCTCAAAAACTCAAAGGCTCTTTCCACTCTCTGCTCAGAAAGGACCTGTGGTAGTGCAGAGGAGCCCCTGTGGAACCAACAAGGCTTGCAAGGCAAGAGTTTTCTTTCTTTTTGTTGTTTTTTTTTGTTTTGTTTTGGGGCCACACCCAGTGGTGCTCAAGGGTTACTCCTGGCTATTCGCTCAGAAATAGCTCCTGGCAAGCATGGGGGACCATATGGGATGCCAGGATTCGAACCAACCACCTTAGGTTCTGGATCGGCTGTTACAAGGCAAACACTGCTGTGCTATCTCTCCGATAGCACGAAAGCAAGAGTCTTAATCTCCCTATATTTTTTTAGTTTGTTTGTATTTGGGGGGGCCACAGCCAGCAGTACTCAAAAGTACTTCAGGGGCCGGGCGGTGGCGCTAGAGGTAAGGTGCCTGCCTTGCCTGCGCTAGCCTTGGACGGACCGAGGTTCGATCCCCCGGCATCCCATATGGTCCCCCAAGCCAGGAGCGACTTTTGAGCGCATAGCCAGGAGTAACCCCTGAGCGTCACCGGGTGTGGCCCAAAAAACAAAACAAAACAAAACAAAACAAAAAAAAACAAAAAAAAATTACTTCAGTACTCAAGGGTTCTATGCACTCAAGAATTGCTCCTAGAGTGCTCCTAGCATCATATAGGATGCCAGAAATTGAACCTGGGTTGCCTGCATTCAAGGCAAGCGTCCTGCCTCCTGTGCCCAGAGATAGAGAGAAATAAGGACAAAGGGGAGGGGGGGAGGTAGAGAAAAAGAAAAGATGGGCCAAGGAGAGACCCGGATGTGATAAAACACATGCTTTTTATACAGGGACTCTGGGTTCAATCTTCAGCATCACAGGTGTCCTTGAGCACCACCAGGAATGAGCCCTGAGCTCTGAGTTGGGAATAGACCCCGGCACTACCAGGTGTGGCCACCAAACAAAAATAAACGAAAACAAAGATCAAAACTGGGTTGGACACATGCAAGGAAAATGCCCTACCCACTGTGCTATTGCTCTCATGGTCCAAAATCTTCATTTATATTTATTTTGTGATTTTTGTCTCACACACTGTTGTGCTCAGGGCTTACTCCTGTAGCTGGTGGACTCAGAGGACCACATGGATTACCAGGAACCAAAGCCAGGTCTGCAAGGCAAATCCATCCAATGAACCATCGCTCTGGTCTCCTCCAGTTGAGCACTGTGCTAGAAATGCAGGAGCTAACTAACCCGGGCACAGTGTTGTGAGTTCTCATCACCAGCTCCTGGGATGCTGAGGTGAAGGAATCTGCGGCATCCATAACATACTCTTTGAGCTCCCTCACATGAGAGTTTTGGGTTTGGGCCGTACCCAGCAGTGTTCAGGGCTTAGTTCTGCCCCTGCACTCAGGGATCACTCTTGGTGGGCTCTGGGGCCCATATGGGGCATTGAGAAACAAAACAGGTCAGCTCTGTGCAAGGCAAGCACCTGACTTATTCTCCTCTCCAGTTCCTCAAAAGAGTTGTATGACCAAGATAAACCACACTGGGGCAGGAGCAATAGCACAATGGGTAGGGCATTGGCCTTGCATGCGGCTGACCCTGGTTGGATACCTGATGCCCAAAGGTCAGCATCTCATATGATCCCCCGAGCCTGCCAGGAGTAATTTCTGAGTGCAGGGCCAGGAGTAACACTTGAGCACAGCAGGATGTGGCCCCAAAACAAAAACAAAGAAAAAAATTCTTTTCAGGAGGTTGGAGGGACATTTTAGCAGGCAGGGTGCTTGCCTTACAGGAGACTGACCTAGGTTCAATTCTAGGCACTGGCAATAGTCACCAAAGAGACCTCTGAGTGCAGAGCCAGGAGTAAATCCTGAGCACCAATGGGTAGAGCTCCTTTCCCTCCACAAAAAAAAAAAAAGAAAAAAAAGTTACTTTCAGCTCAACACATCCATATTCTTGGCCTGGAGAGATAGTGCAACAGGTAAGACTCTTAGCTTTGCATGTGCCCAACCCAACCCATTAGGTCACTTGAGCACCTACAGGAGGGATTCTTCCTGAGTACAGAGCCAGAAATGATCCGAGCATTGCCAGTGTGATCCAAAAACTAAAATAAGTGAGTAGCTAAAAGATATCAGCATTCTAGAAAGCTTTAATCTGCCTAAATGTAGAGACTGCCCAAAGGATCTGGTAAAGAATCTCCCTCGGAGCGGGAGCGGCACTCACACCCAGGCAAAAAGTGGGCTTACAAAGGAACCTGCTTCCCATCCCTGTCCCCAGGGTGGATTCTTCTGTCCTGGAAGATAGTCACTTTCCCTAAGGCTCATCCACCCTCCCTTTCCTCTGACAAAGTCAAAGCACCCCTTAGATTTGGGTGCTCCCTTCCTATGTTGCACCTGATGCCATGTTAATCTGTTCTAAATACTCTGTAAATACTAACTTCTTGCATTCAAGAGAAAAAGAAAAGGAAACACAGTTCAGTGAAAATATTGACATCAAATGCTTAAGGAAGTGATTCTTTCCATAAGCTGCTACGACATAAGGTCATCTTGAGGCTGACGCAGGTAAAAGGATTGCTCTGAATGTGGCCTGTATGGGTTCGAACCCGGTATCCCAGATGGTTCCCCGAGTACCACCAGGAGTGATCCCTGAGAGCAGAGCCAGGAGTTAACCCTGAGTACCACCAGGTATGGCCCCAAACCAAGCAACAAATGACTAAAAAACAAAACAAAACAAAAACACTTAAGGCCATCTTTTCCCTTAATACTGCAGAATGCGGGTTGGAGAGATAGAATCAGCAGGTAAGGCTCTTCCCTGCTTTGCATGCAATCCCTGGCATCCCATATGATCCTCCTAACATTGCCAGGAGTGATGCCTGAGCACAGAGCCAGGAGTAAGCCCTGAGCATGGCTTGGAGTGACTCAAAAGCAAAAAAAAAAAAAAAAAAAAAAAAAAAAGTAGCATGTCTTCTGAGACGATAACATGATAACATATTGGGGGTGCAGGTGGAACTCCCCAGCAGCACATCCACCTTCATCCAAAACTTGTAGCTGTTCTGCTCTTGTTAGCAAGCCTTTCTTTGGGACCTGCTTGTCACTACTAGCAAACTCCCCATAAGCTGGGCAGCCAAGCAGGTCTTAACGAGCCCATGAAGAGTTTCTCTCCCAGTCTCATCACTGGAAACATGCGCAACTGTGGGCACCAGGCCATGAACTGACCTTTCCTGCCAGGTACTCCACCTCACTGCTTCGCTTTGCTCTCAGGCAGCTACAAATCTGTGACCTCCAACCAAGAAAAATGAACTGATTATGAAACAGAGAGAGAGAGAGAGAGCGTACTCCATGTTGTATAGTTGTATCCAATATTTAATTTTATTTATTTATTTTTGGTGTGGGACCATACCTGGCGGTGCTCAGTGGTTCCTCCTAGCTCTGCACTTAGGAATCACTCCTGGCAGGGCTCAGGGGACCCTAGGGGATGGTAGGGATTGAAACCAAGTCAGCCACATATAAGGCAAGTGCCCTTCTTGTTGACCTATGACTCTAGCCCTAATGCTGAATTGGAAACTCTGACCTGAGAGATTTAGGGAAATGGTTCTGTGGTGGAGCACTTTGAAGCACCTGCTTTGCATGGATGGATTCCTGGGTTTGATTCCTGGTATTGAAAACAATCAATAGAAATAAAAGAATTTACTCTGACCAGGAAGAGCTAGGACTGCTGTGGTGCGTGTCTGTTGAGAGGTTTGCAGAATACTGAGGCCACACATCCTGCAGGTGCCAGAGTAAGAGCAGGTTTCTTTTCTTTTCTTTTTTTTTTAATTATCTTTATTTAAACACCGTGATTAAAAACATGATTATAGTTGTATGATTACAGTCATGTAAAGAACACCCCCCTTCACCCGAGCAACATTCCCACCACCAATTTCCCAGATCTCCCTCCTCCCCACCCCCTACACCTGTACTCGAGACAGGCTTTCTACTTCCCTCATTCATTCACATTGTTATGATAGTTTTCAGTGTAGTCATCTCTCCAACTGCATTCATCACTCTATGTGATGAGCTTCATGTCATGAGCTGCACCTACCAGCCCTCATCTCTCTTGTCTCTGAGAACAGCAGATTTCTTGGAGGGGTATGGGGCAATCTTAGGAAGGCCCAGTCATGCATTTCTTCCCCTCTCCAGTAGGAGGAGGAGATGGAGCACCAGGAAAGCCAGAGGTCAGCTCAGCTCCACCCTGAGACCAGGCTAAGCTCTGGGCCGTGGCTAAGCACTAGTTTAGACTTTTTCCTATAATATTGGTACTTAATAAAAATACAAGGACTCTGGGAGATGACTCACAGGGCTGGAGTTGGTGCTTCACATGCAGGAGATCCAGATTGGAATCCCTGAGTCCCAGTGCAAAATTACAGCAAGAGCAGGAGAGATAACACAGCGGTAGGGCATTTGCCTTGCATGCAGCTGATCCAGGACAGTTGGTGGTTCGAATCCTGGCATCTCATATGGTCCCGGAGCCTGCCGGGAGTGATTTCTGAGTGTAGAGCCTTGAGTAATCCCTGAGTGCTGCCGGGTATGACCCAAAAACAAACAAACAAAAAAAAGGCAACAACAGAAACTTAAACAAGTGCATTAGAAAAAATGAATTGGCTGTATTAGACAGTGTCCCAGCTCTCCTCTCCTCTCCCCCACTCCTCTCTTTCCAGAGCTGTGAATTGAACCCAGAACCTTACCCATAAAGCCATTTCGTTTCATTTCATTTCTTTCACTTTTGGTTTGGGAGTCACTCTTGGGCTCTCCCCAAACCAGTACTCTGGAGTGCTCCCGCTGATACTCAGTGGACTCTAGTGTTCAGGGGTGAGCCTGGACTTCCTCCCTCCCCCACACTGCCATACAAAGAAAGAAACAGGACTCCAAGACACAGTGGATAAAGGACTGGGAGCCCTTGTGCAGTGACCTGGAACCCAAGCTTAGTTTCTTCCCCTGTTCAGGGGCACAGAAACTCTAGTGTGTCTTGTATCTCGAAGGTCCACTCCCACATGCCGGAGACACTTGGGATGGGGGTTTCGGTGTCAGGAATGTGGAAATTTTCAGCTGAAGTAACTGGACCCCTCAAAACTGGAAACTTCCCTCGTGGCTCCTGGGTGGGAAGGGGAGAATTTCCAAGTTGCAAGTGGAGGTTCCCCTCTTTTCCAGAGTAATCAGGAGTCTCATTGGGAGAGAGACTGTCCATTCCCTACACCGGTACTCCCAGCATTCTCTATACCCCCTTCCCTTACCTCTCTGGCTTTGTTGTTGCTGTTCTATGAATTTGGGGGAGCCATATTCGGTGGTACGCAGGGCTGACTCCTGGCCATGAAATTACTACTGACAGTGCTCCAGGGAAGCATATGTGGTGTTGGGGATCACACCCAGGTCAGCCATGTGCAAGGCAAGTGTCCTACCTACTCCCTCTATGCTCTGAGCAAAAGAAGAGCTTTCCAGGGGCCGAAGTAAGAACACAGTGGTAGGGCGTTTGCCTCAAACGTTGCCGAACCAGGACCAACCCTGGTTCGATCCCTGGCAGAGCCAGGAGTAAACTCTGCTTGCCCGCTGGGTGTGTCCCTCCCAAAAAAAGGGGGGAAAAAAGAGAAGAGCTTTTCAGAAGTTCATTCAAGGCAGTTTCATTTCTGCTAGGCAGGGCCTGAGCCAGCCTAGCATCTTGCAGAAAATTGAGCAGATTCATCAGTCCCCCACCAACCAGGCAATGCCGGGGTGCATGCTCTGTGTGCCAGAGCCCCAGAACCACGAAATACCTCTGAGCACGTTTGGAACTAAGCACCCTTGTAAATTTAAAGGAAAAAATAAGGTCTTTTCAGAAAAATTTAAAAATTGTGCTCAGGCCTTATTCCTTTCGGGCTCTGAGCTCAGGGGTCACTTGGAGTGCTGGGGATGGAACCCAGTTTGCCTATGTGCAAACTAAGAGCCCTACTGGCTATACTATTTGCTCTGGCTTCCAAATTACCTAACTCTTGGGGTAACTAGCAAAATAATACAATGGAGAGGGCACTTGCCTTGCATACGCTACCTGGGTTCAGTCCATAGCACCACCAGGAGTGACTCCTGAACACTCCTGAGAACCAGGAGTAAGCCTTTAGCACAACCAGATAAAAAAGTTATCCAGCTCTTCACCGATTTCTAGTTTTAGAATCTCTTCATTCTACCTAGAGCACAAATGAACTTCTTTGTAGCAAGTTTTTGGCCCGGGGGTGGGGGGGTGGGGGGGTACATAGGGAAGAGTCAGACAGAAAGAAGAAATGATGAGGTAAGTGGAAGGGAGGAAGGGACCTGGGCCCAATCCAAGCCTGAGCGCTCTGTCAGCACATCTACCCAAAGCTCTTGATTTCAGGGTGGAGCTGGGCTGACCTCTGGCTTTTATTGGTGCTCCACTTCCTCCTCTTGCTGGAGAGGGGGAGAAATACATGCCTTCCTAAGACTGCCCCTTCCCCCTCCAAGAAACCTGCCCTTACCCTGGCACCTGCTGGATGTGGGGCCTCAGTGTTCTGCAAACTTCTCAACAGACACAGCAGCAGTCTCAGCTTTTCTTGGTCAGAATATATTCCTTTATTTCTATTGATTTTTTTCAATACCAGGAATCAAACCTAGAAATTCACCCATGCACCAAGGTGCTCCACCACAGAATCATATCCCTAGACCCCTGAGCATCACCAAAAACCGAAAAAAAATATTTTTTAATGTTGTATACAACTATACATCATGGATCATTCTCTCTCTCTCTCTCTCTCTCTCTCTCTCTCTCTCTCTCTCTCTCTCTCTCTCTCTCTCTTTCTCTCTCTCTCTCATAATCAGTTCATTTTTCTTGGTCGGAGGTCAGATTTTTAGCTGCCTGAGAGTAAAGCAGAGCAGTGAGTTGGATTACCTGGCAGGAACGGTCAATTCATGGCCTGGTGCCCACAGTTGTGCATGTTTCCAGTGATGAGACTAAGAGAGAAACTCTTCATGGGCTCGCTAAGCCCAGCCTGGCTGCCCAGCTCATGGCAAGTTCAGCTAGTAGTGACAAGCAAGCCCCAAAGAAAGACCTACTAATGATAGCAGTGCAGCTACACTAGTAGATAATTTTTGGATGAAGGTGGGTATGCTGCTGGGGAGCCGCACCTGTACCATCTGAGACATGTTATTGTCTCAGGACATGCTACATTTTTTTTTTTTTTTTTGCTTTGAGTCACTCCTAGCTCTGACTTACTCCTGGCTCTGTGCTCAAGAATCCCTCCTGGCAATGTTAGAAGAATCATATGGGTTGCTGAGGATTACATCCAGGCCAGGTGCATGCGAAGCAAGAAAGGGCCTTAGATGCTTATTCTATCTCTCCCACCTGCATTCTGCAGTATTAAAGGAAAAAATGGCTTTGCGTGTTTTTGGTTTGCTTTGTTCTGATTTAAGTCATCTGTTATTTGGTTTGGGGCCATACTGATGGTACTCAGGGCTTACTCCTGGCTCTGCACTCAGGAATATCTCCTGGTGGTACTCAGGGGACCATGTGGGATGCCAGGTTTAAACCCATATAGGCCACATTCAGAGCAACCCCTTTACCCAGCTGAAGCAGTTTATGGAGAGAATCACTTCTTTAAGCACCTGAAGTTAACATTTTCACTGGACTATATTGCCTGTATTTTTTTCTCTTGAAAGCAAGAAGTTAGGGGCCAGTGAGATAGCACCACTGTAGGGCGTTTGCCTTGCATGCAGCCAATCCAGGACAAATGGTGGTTCAAACCCCAACATCTTATATGGTCTCACATGCCTGCCAGGAGCAATTTCTGAGTGCAGAGCCAGGAGTAACCCCTGAACACCATATAGTGTGACCCAAAAAAAACAAAACAAGAAAGAAAGAAAGAAAGAAAGAAAGAAAGAAAGAAAGAAAGAAAGAAAGAAAGAAAGAAAGAAAGAAAGAAAGAAAGAAAGACAGAAAGAGAAGGTGGGAAGAAAGAAAAGAAAGAAAAGAAGGAAGAAAGAAAGAAAGAGAGAGAGAGAAAGAAAGAAAGAAAGAAAGAAAGAAAGAAAGAAAGAAAGAAAGAAAGAAAGAAAGAAAGAGAGAGAGAGAAGGTGGGAAGAAAGAAAGAAAGAGAGAAAGAAAGAAAGAAAGAAAGAAAGAAAGAAAGAAAGAAAGAAAGAAAGAAAGAAAGAGAAAGAAAGAAAGAAAGAAAGAAAGAAAGAAAGAAAGAAAGAGAAGGTGGGAAGAAAGAAAGAAAAGAAGAAAGAAAGAAAGAAAGAAAGAAAGAAAGAAAGAAAGAGAAAGAAAGAAAGAAAGAAAGAAAGAAAGAAAGAAAGAAAGAAAGAAAGAAAGAAAGAAAGAAAGAAAGAAAGAAAGAAAGAAAGAAAGAAAGAAAGAAAGAAAGAAAGAAAGAAAGAAAGAAAGAAAGAAAGAAAGAAAGAAAGAAAGAAAGAAAAATAGGGGCCGGAGAGATAGCATGGAGGTAAGGCAGGAGGTCATCGGTTCAAATTCCGGCGTCCCATATGGTCCGTCGTCGTGGTGTGTCCCGTCCCCCGTCCCCCCCCCCCCCCCCGTGCCTGCCAGGAGCAATTTCTGAGCCTGGAGCCAGGAATAACCCCTGAGCACTGCCGGTGTGACCCAAAAACCACAAAAAAGGAAGGAAGGAAGGAAGGAAGGAAGGAAGGAAGGAAGGAAGGAAGGAAGGAAGGAAGGAAGGAAGGAAGGAAGGAAGGAAGGAAGGAAGGAAGGAAGGAAGGAAGGAAGGAAGGAAGGAAGGAAGGAAGGAAGGAAGGAAGGAAGGAAGGAAGTTGGTATTTACAAAGTATTAAAACAGATTAACATGGCATCAGGTGCAACCTATGTGAGCACCCAAATCCCCAAATCCAAGGGGCACTTAGAATTTGGCAGAGTAAGGGGAGGGCAAAGTGACTATAGGTGAAAAGTGACTATCTTCCAGGACAGAAGAATGCACCCTGGAGGAACAGATTGGAAGCAGGTTCCTTTGTGAGCCCATTTTTTGCCTGGGTGTGGTCCCTGGGTCACAGATGAGTGTTGCTCCCAGGGAGATACTGGACCAGATTATTTGGGAAGGCTCTACTTTTAGGCAGATGAGAGCTTTCTAGAATGCCGGTATCTGGGTTAGTTAGCCCCTGTGTCTCTAGCATGGAGGGCACCAAAGCAATGGTCCAGTGGGTGGGTTTAGGTATGCCTTGTACAAGACTGACCTGACATTAAAAAAAAAAAAAAAAAGACTGACCTGGTTTCTGGTAATCCATGTGTCCTCTGAGCCTACCAGCTGCAAGAGTAAGCCCTGAGCCCAACAGGGTATGAGATAAAAATCACAAAATAAATATAAATAAAGACTTTGGGGGCAGGCGAGGTGGCGCTAGAGGTAAGGTGTCTGCCTTGCAAGTGCTAGCGCAGGATGAACTGCAGTTCGATCCCCTGGCGTCCCATATGGTCCCCCCAAGCCAGGGGCAATTTCTGAGCGCATAGCCAGGAGTAACCCCTGAGCATCAAACGGGTGTGGTCCAAAAACCAAAACCAAAAACAAAAAAAAAAAAAAAAAGACTTTGGAGCACCAGAGCAATAGCACAGTGGGTAGGGCATTTGCCTTGCATGTGTTCAATCCAATTTTGATCTTTGTTTTTGTTTATTTTTGTTTGGTGGCCACACCTGGTAGTGCTGGGGTCTATTCCCAACTCAGAGCTCAGGGCTCACTCCTGGTGGTGCTCAAGGACACCTGTAATGCAAAGCATGTATTTTATTGCATTGCCACATCATTTTTTTTCTTTTTTTCTTTCTGTTTTTACTCTGTCTCTGTCTCTCCCCACCCTTCCTCCTTCCTTCTCAGGGTCTGTCATGTACAAGGCAAAAACACTATCACTCACTATCACTATCACCCAGCTACACCCGTCCCTTTATGTGAGTTCCACATTACTATTCACTTAGTAGTACTATGTAGGGTAGATAGAAAAGGTTAAAAATAGTACATGGGGGAATCAGAGCATAGCAGGTAATGTGCTTGTCTTGCACACAGTCGACCTTGGTTCAATTCCTAGTACCCCTGACCTCATTGGAGTGCCTTTTTTTGTTTGTTTGTTTGTTTGTTTTTGGTTTTTGGGTCACACCCGGCAGCACTCAGGGATTACTCCTGGCTCTGTGCTCAGAAATTGATCCTGGCAGGCATGGGGGATCATAAGGGATACTGGGATTTGAACCATCTTTTGTCCTGGATCAGCTGTGTGCAAGGCAAACGCCCTACTCTCCAGCCCACTGGAGTGCTTTCTGAGAGTAAAGCCAGGAGTAACCCCTGAGCCACTGGGTATGTCCCAAAAAAACAAAATGAAACAACAAATAAATAATACAGTGGTGAGGTTGCTTGCCCTGCACATGGCTGACCCAGGTTCAATCCCTAGCACCCCACAAGGTCCCTGGAGCCCACCAAGAGTGATCCCTGAGCTCAGATCCTGGATTAAGCCCTCAGCACTGCCAGGTATGGCCCCAAAACAAAAACAAAACAAAAAATTAAGTTAGGGAGAGAGAGAGATAAAGATTATGAGAACTCTTCCAATAGCATTGGTTGGAAATTAGGGGGCCAACTTGAGTAACAAAAGTGTCCTTGAAGCATAGTCTAAGTTCTGGTGCTAATTTTACTCACTGCACATGACTTCTCCCCCTCAACAAGATGAAAAACTCCGAAGACGAGGAGGACAAAGAGGAGGAGGAGAAAGAAATGTCTCTTCTTCCTACTTTATTTCCAGTGCCTTTAATTCCAGCACAAGAGCTGGCACATGAGCTCAGTAAATATTGGCTGAAGAAAAAGAACACACAGAGAAGGGAGAAAGCAAGAGGAGGCATTAGGGGACCCAGGGATGGGGCACAGCATTTTTCCCCAATGGAGTCTGGATGGCCACATTACTGGAGGCTTCCAGTCTTTTCGGGAAGTGTTTGGTGAACTACCAAGCATCACATGATCAAAGACAGGGTTAAGAGCTTAAGTGGGGAAACCCTGGGAATAGCTGTAGTCAGATTTGTGCAGTGGAGCACAGGCCTGCTGGACTTTGCAGGCCTTTCAGAATATCTGGAATGTTTCATTCTGCCTCCTTTGCTGCTCACTTATCTCCAGGTAGACTCAGCTTTCAAAGCCTAAGTCCAATGCCACTAACTGATCCAGGCTATTTGGATTCTATTTCAAGGGCCAGAGACCAGGCTCAGTGACAGAGCAACAGGCCCAGTGTGTATGAGGTGGGGACTTCCGTGCCTGGCCTCACCCACCATGGTTCTGTTGAAATCCTGGGTCTGCTTATCTGTCTACGAAAGGGAGATAATGATGACGACTTAGGAGAATTGTGTGAGAAGCAAACTACATGTAAGAGGAAGTGGCATAAGGCTGGAGAGAGCTGAACAGGCCAGAGCATATGCTTAGCATGCAGGAGCTCTTAGTTCAGACCCTGACACTACATTGTCCTTCGAGCAGCATTAGGAGTGACCCCAAGCACCAAGCCAGACAAGATAGTACAGTGGGTAGGGTGCTTGCCAAGCAGTAGGATGATCTCAGTTTAATTCTTGGCACCCCATATGGTCCCTTGAAGTCCTGTCAGGAATAATCTTTGAGTGTAGTGCCAGGCGTTAAGTCTGGAGTATCACCACTAAGTGTGAGGAAGGAAGGAAGGAAGGAAGGAAGAAAGGAAGGAAGGAAGGAAGGAAGGAAGGAAGGAAGGAAGGAAGGAAGGAAGGAAGGAAGGAAGGAAGGAAGGAAGGAAGGAAGGAAGGAAGAAGGAAGAAAGGAGGAAGGAAGGAAGGAAGGAAGAAGGAAGAAAGGAAGGAAGGAAGGAAGGAAGGAAGGAAGGAAGGAAGGAAGGAAGGAAGGAAGGAAGGAAGGAAAAGGAGGGAAGGAGGGAAGGAAGGAAGAAAGAAAAAGGAGGGAGGGAAGGAGGGAAGGAAGGAAGGAAGGAAGGAAGGAAGGAAGGAAGGAAGGAAGGAAGGAAGGAAGGAAGGAAAAGGAGGGAGGGAAGGAGGGAAGGAAGGAAGAAAAAGGAGGGAGGGAAGGAAGGAAGGAAGAAAAAGGAGGGAGGGAAGGAGGGAAGGAGAGAGGGAAGGGCTGGAGCCATACTATACTACAGCAGGTAGGGCATTGGCTTTGCATGTGGCTGACTGGGGTTCAATCTCTGGCATCCCTATGGTCCGCCAAGGGTGAATTTTGAGTTCAGCGCCAGGAGTAACCCCTGAGCATTGTCAGGTGTGGCCCCACCAAAAAAAAAAAAAAAAAAAGCCCAACCTGTTTCTTCTTCATCTTCACAAGAGAAAGGGAAGGTGGAGAGCCCCACTGACTGACCTTGCCTCGATTTACCCTGCAGGTCATCACTTACTCCAGTCGCCATGTCTACAATAACCTGACTGAGGAGCAGAAGGGCCGAGTGGCCTTTGCTTCTAATTTCCTGGCAGGGGATGCTTCCCTGCAGATCGAGCCCCTGAAGCCCAGCGATGAGGGGCGCTACACCTGCAAGGTGAAGAATTCGGGCCGCTACGTGTGGAGCCACGTCATCCTAAAGGTCTTAGGTAAGACTGAGTGTACTAAGGGCTCTGGGCAGGATCATCAGATACTTTACTCAGGTATAAAACTTCTTGTTCAATATTTTGTGTTACACAAGCAGAATTCGTTTCATTCTGCTCATTAGGAAAAGGTCTGCAAGTTTTTTGTGTTTTTTTTTTTTTTCTTTATGAAAGCAAAAATGATCAGGGACTATAAGGTTATTCCTCCCCCAATGCCTATGTTACTGTCACCTGGATGGTCAGACCCATCCACACCTAGGAGGGCTCTGCAGTTTGGAATAAAGAATAAAGGTGCTGTCTGGGGATCGAGGAGGCCTAAAAGGAGCAAGGAATCATGGAGAGCAGCAGAGAAGAAGCTGCTTGTAGGATCATCACTAAGCCTTAGAATATAAGCCATGTGAGGAAAAGCACCTGGTTGATAGGACCATAGAATAAACCAAGCTATCTCTGATATAACTTTAACTGACTGCCTGTGAAATTATTTCATTGCTACTCCCCTTCTCCAGACCTGCCGGCGGAAGGGGTAAAGGTGGCCTGAAGAGGAAGGCCTCACCCCAACACTAGGACTTTAGACTTTATATATTTCATAATTAAAACAACAAGGGACTGGAGCAATAGCACAGTGAAGGCACTTGCCTTCCATGTGGCCCACCTGGGTTAGAGCCCCAGAATCCTATACGGTACCCTGAGAAAAGAGAAAGAGAAAGGGAAAGGGAAGGGGAAGGGGAAAGGGAAAAGGAAGGAAAGGAAAAAGAAAGGAAGAGAGAAAATATCTTTTTTTTTTTGGTTTTGGGGCAACACCCAATGATGCTCAGGCATTACTCCTGGCTATGTGCTCAGAAATTGCTCCTGGCTTGGGGGACTATATGGGATGCGAGGGGGATAGAACCAAGTCCATCCTAGGTCAGCTGTGTGCAAGGCAAGGGCCCTACTGGTACGCCACCGCTCTGGCCCCTCATTTCTCTTTTTTTTTGTTTTGTGGCTACTCCTGGCTGTGCACTCAGAAATAGCTCCTGGCTTGGGGGACCATATGGGATGCCGGGGGATCGAACCTTGTTCTGTCCTAGGCGAGCATGAGCAAGGCAGACGCCTTACCCTTGCACCACTGTTCTGGTCCCTCATCTCTAACTTTTGATAACAAGAGTTACTAAGTTCTACTTTCTTTTTTTTTTCCTACTTTTTCTTTTTGGCCACACTGGATGATGCTCAGGGTTACTCCTGGCTATATAGTTAGAAATCGCTTGGGGGGGGGGGGAGAGATAGCATTGAGGTGGGGCATTTGCCTTGCATGCAGGACAGTGGTTCGAATTCCAGCATCCCATCATCCCATATGGTCCTCCAAGACTCCCAGGAACAATTTCTGAGCATAAAGCCAGGAGTAATCCCTGAGCACTGCCGAGTGTGACCCAAAAACCAAAAAAGAAAGAAATTGCTCCTGGCTTAGGGGACCATATGGGATCATATGGGATGCTGGGGATTGAACAGAGGTCTGTCCTAGGTCAGCCACATGCAAGGCAAACGCCCTACTGCTGTGCCACCACTCTGGCCCCTACCTTTTTTTTTTTATGGTTTTGGGGCCACACCCAGTGACGTTCAAGGGTTACTCTTGGCTCTGCATTCAGGAATTACTGCGGCAGTGCTTGGAGGACCATATGAGGTCCTGGAGCTTGAACCTGGGTTGGCTGCTTGCAAGGCAAGCACCCTCCTATTGTTATATCTCTTCAGCCCCTAAGTTCTACTTTCATTGCTTCCAAATTAAGAATTTCTATACCTAGTTCAGTATTAGTAAAACCACATATAACTTTCCAAAAATTCTGAGAAATTTTGAGAACAGTCCCCCTTCTTAGAGAAGCAATAAGGGACTTTCTCTGACATCTCAACACACTGTAACATCAAACAGGAAACATCTGTGTTAGACCCGGTGTATTTGTGAGCAGGGGATGGAGGAAGTACGGATTTCTAGGGGTGATATAAGTGGTGGCTCGTCAGCAAAAAGCTATTGAAGACCCACCCAAGCATTGAGCATAAAGGTTAACTAGTAAAAATGGAGAGACAATTCAGCGGATGTCATTTTCCGGTGGATCTGTCGTTGCAGGGTCTTTGCATCACGGCCTTTCCTTTGCTTTTGACAGTGCGCCCGTCCAAACCCACGTGTGAGCTGGAAGGAGAGCTGACGGAAGGCAGTGACCTCACCCTGCAGTGTGAGTCCGCCTCGGGCACCAAGCCCATTGTCTACATCTGGCAGCGGGTCCGAGAGAAGGAGGGTGAGGATGAACATCTACCTCCCAAATCTCGGATTGGTAAGTCGTGCTCAGTCCGTGGATTCAGAGACTCATTTTGTCAGCAGCTCTCCTGATGACCTCAAGTTACACTTTGCCTTTTCCTTCATAAATTAGGACAGCTCTGGGGCCAGAGCAATAGCACAGTGGTAGAGTGCTTGCCTTGCACGTGGCCAACAAAGGATGGACCCTGGTTTGAATCCTGACATCCCATATGGTTCCCCAAGCCTGCAGGGAGCGACTTCTGAGCAAAGAGCCAGGAGTAACCCCTGAGCACCAGGGGGTGTGACCCAAAAACCAAAATAAATACATACATAAATACATAAATACATAAATAAATAAATAAATTAGGACAGCGAATTTATATTTTCTGTCCTCAAATGGTAAGCAAATGAAGTAAAGTTAGGAAGAGATTAACTGAGTGTTAATCTGCTGTGTCTCATTTATCTTATTTAGGATCCCTTCTGGGGTCAGTCTCTTGTTTCTTTGTTTATCGAGAGGAGTTGTTGAGCGATGGAGAGGAGGGGAGTCAGAGAGTGTGGGACACATTCCCCCCATGTGCACAGAGGGCCCAGGAGGTCGGCTACTAAGCAGGACAGGCAGTAGTGGCAAAAATAACTGGCAGGCCAGATAAATATCCTTGGTTGGCCATAGTTTGAGGATCCCTGTTTTAGTTGTTAGGTTGAGAGGCCTCTTAAAATTTTTCCCACTTGCACCCCACCCCCAAGAAAGTTTTATACACTGACAGCTTTATCTAGTAATATACAACTATGCATTTACTGACAGTGAATCATAAAAAAACGATGTTGTTATTTTGGTTTGGTTTTTGTTTTGTTTTTGGCTTTTTTGCTCAGGAGTCCAGTACTGCTGTGTTAAAAGCTGGGCCTCCTGCATGCAAGCATGCTCCATGACTATCTCTTTGGCCCCTAAAATAAGGTTGTCAAAAAGTGATGGGGGCAGGACTCACAGTTTAAGAAGTTAGACTCCAGTGCCAGAGAGATAGCACAGCGGTAGGGCATTTTGCCTTGCATGCAGCCAATCCAGGACAGATGGTGGGTCAAATCCCGGCATCCCACATGGTCCCCTGAGCCTGCCAGGAGCAATTTTTGAGCGTAGAGCCAGGAGTAACCCCTGAGCACTGCTGGGTGTGACCCAAACCAAAAAAAAAAAAAAAAAAAAGAGGAAGAAGTTAGATTCCATCCCTTGGGCCACATCTCTGGTCCCTTAAAAGATTCACTGCAGTTTATTTTTGGTTGGTTGGTTGGTTTATGAGCTACACCCGGCAGTGCTCAGAAGTCACTCCCAGTGGTGTTCAAGGAACAAGAACCATATAGTATTGGAAATTAAACGCAGCTTCTCTGTTTTGGGGTCACACTATTCATAGTGCTCAGGGTTTGGGAGGTTCTGCTCAGGGGACCATGTAGTGATAGGGATTGAACCTGGGTCTCCTGGATACAAAGCATGTGCTCAGCCCATTGAGCTCTTTCTCTGGCCCCCAAAATTTAAAAAAGTTTATGAGTTTGGACTATTAAACTAAACATGGCAGTCCAAGTGGAGTGACAGCTCTGGCCCCTGAGGTACAACGTCAGGATTGCAAAGATAGTTGAGGATTGGAAGCACTCCAACCTGTGGTTCTCCAATGCTGCTTAAAGTGAACCCTAAGCACACGTCCAGGAACTGCCCCCGGAGCTATGCCAGGTATGCCAGAAAAAATAAAGAAAAAGAAATAAAAGGGGCTGGAGCAGTGGCACAAGCGGTAAGGCATCTGCCTTGCATGTGCTAACCCTAGGATGGACCATGGTTCAATCCCCTGGCATCCAATATGGTCCCCCAAGTCAGGAGCTAGTTCTGAGCAAATAGCCAGGAGTAACCCCTGAGTGTTAGCGGGTGTGACCCTCAAAAAAAAAAAAAAAGGGGGCCGGAGAGATAGCATGGAGGTAAGGTGTTTGCCTTTCATGCAGGAGGTCATCGGTTCGAATCCCGGCGCCCCATATGGTCCCCTGTGCCTGCCAGGAGCAATTTCTGAGCCTGGAGCCAGGAATAACCCCTGAGCATTGCCGGGTGTGACCCAAAAACCAAAAAAAAAAAAAAAGAAAAGAAAAACACTGTTCATACCTTCTTTCCACATTCCAAAAAGGTACTATTTTATATTATCATCTCTTCTGATGATAGAACATTTCAGATCAATGAAATATTGGCTCTCAGGGAATTACAGTTATCCTTTGTGGGGGAGGAGTTTACATCTAATGGTGCTCAAGAATCGCTCCTGGCAGTGCTCAGGAGACCATATGGGCTTTCCGGAGATGGAATCAGGTTGGCTGCCAGCAAAATAAGGGTCCTCCCCGTTGCGCTATCACTCCAGGCCCTCTAACCATTCTTTCTCCTTCACAGACTACAACCACCCAGGACGAGTCCTGCTGCAGAATCTCACCATGTCGTCCTCGGGGCTGTACCAGTGCACAGCGGGCAATGAGGCGGGCAAAGAGAGCTGCGTGGTGAGAGTGACTGTGCAGTGTAAGTCTCCAGGGGATGGGGGTGGGGGTTTATTTTGACACTGATGTTTGGTATAAAACACTTTTAATCATGAGTAAAAGTAAATCAAAGTCCAAGAGTAAGTCAAAGTCCAAATTTGAATTTCCTCACGGCTACTTATAAGAAGTGAGTTCATTTTCAAGAGTCAGTCAAATTCTAGCTAATTCCGTACTTATAAACACATATCTTTGCCATCTCCTAGAAGCTCCCTCATCTGTTATATCAAGCAGGGATCCGATAGAGAAATCCTTCATAATTCCAAAAGGGCAAATTCCATTCTGTTTTCAGAGCTTTTCCTGTCTTAGCTGTGATTTTTTTTTTTTTTTACACGATGCTCAGGGATTTCTGCATGCAGGAATCACTTCTGGTGGAGCTAGGTGACCATATGGGATGCTGGGGATAAAACCCAGATATGCCAAACAAGCACCTTACCTACTATTTTATTTCCCCAGCTCCCAAAAAATTTTATTTTTTTCTTTTCCAGTGTTAGGGATCCAACCCACGACCTCACACATACCAGGCAATAGCTCTATCTCTGACCCATAGTCCTAGCCCCTTCTCTGCTATTTCTTAAAAATAATAATCAGGTGGGGCATGAAGGTAAGGCGTTTGCCTTTCATGCAGAAGGTCATCGGTTTGAATCCCGGCATCCCATATGGTCCCCCGTGCCTGCCAGGAGCAATTTCTGAGCATGGAGCCAGGAGTAACCCCTGAGCACTGCCGGGTATGACCCCCCCCCAAAAAAAAAAAAAACACACACACAAAAAAAAATAATCAGGGACCAGGAGAGATAGTACAGTGGGTAAGAGAGATTCCCTTGAAAGCATCCAACTGGGGCCAGAGAGATAGCATGCAGGTAAGGCGTTTGCCTTGCATGCAGGATGGTGGTTTGAATCTCAGCATCCCATATGGTCCCCTGAGCCTGCCAGGAGCGATTTCTGAGCATAGCCCCTGAGCCCTGAAGGGTATGACCCAAAAACCAAAAACCAAAAAAAAAAAAGCATCCAACCCAGGTTTGCTCCCCAGTACTTCATATTGTTCCAAGAGCACTGTCAGGAGTGATTCACAAGCACAGAGCCAGGTGCGGCCCATGCTCCTTCACCACTGCCAAAATAATAATCACCTTGCAGGGTTGGGGAGATAGCTCAATGGGCTGATCTCAGGCTTTATTTAGGAAGATTCTGGTTGGATCCCCAACACATCATGGACTCCCAGCACCATCAGGAGTAGCCCTGAGCACTGATGGGTGTGGCTCCCAACCAAACCAGTTTAAAATAATCCTAATGTTGGGCTGGGGCCATTGCTCAAAGGGTTTAGCACAAACCTCCTGCTCCTTTGTAGTGCAGCATCGCCTCCCAAGTACTATGGCCCCAATGTTTTTCCTAGAAACAGCACTTTAAAAAAATTAATTCTGTGATTCACAACACTGTTTAATGATGGTTTCGAATACCACAACCATCACCAACTACTGGCACCATATCACCAGACCAAACATGGAACATCCCATCAGGGCAGCCCAATAGAACTGGGCCTGACACCCCAGGATCCCTGAGCCTGCTGGAATCCCTCCTCCCCACAACATAATCCAATGTCAGAATGGCATATTTGGCTAGACTATTCTGTTACCCTTCTATGTAGACTTACACAGAGAACAAGGAAATGGGAAAACCAATGGAAGAGGTGTAAAGCTCTGGAAATGCTTCTTCTGTCCAGGGCTTGTGTTTCTGAATTCATCTGTTTCCTGGCTTATGTTTGGTCTTGTTTCTTTTTTTGTTTCTGAGAAAACAGATGTCCAAAGCATAGGCATGATTGCAGGGGCGGTTACAGGCATGGTGGCAGGAGCTGTGCTGATATTCTTCTTGGTGTGGCTGCTAATCCGAAGGAAAGACAAAGAGAGATATGAGGAAGAAGAGAGGCCTAATGAAATTCGGTAAACCTCCCTCCCAGTCTCCTCCTAATCTCATTATGTTTCCCCTCAGGGCCAGTCAACAGTCATATCATGGTGTTCTCTTAAATGTGGAAAAGGATTATTCTAGTGTAGAAGTATGAAGACAGTATGGAGATAGAAAGTCTGGTTTACCCTTACAACTAGAGAAACTTAAAAGATGAACTAGAAGGGCCATAGCACAGCAGGAAGAATTATACCTTGCAGGCAACAAACCTGGCTTCGATCCCTGGCATCCCATATGGTCCTCTGAGCCTGCCAGGAGTGATTTCTGAGCACAGAGCCAAGAATAAACCCTGAGTGCCACTGAGGGCGGCTCAAAAACAAACAAAAAATAAATAAAGAGGGGCCGGAGAGATAGCATAGAGGTAAGGTGTTTGCTTTGCATGCAGAAGGTCTGTGCTTCGAATCCCGGCACCCATATGATCCCCTGAGCTTGCCAGAAGCGATTTCTGAGCGTAGAGCCAGGAGTAATCCCTGAGCGCTACCGGGTGTGACCCAAAAAAACAAAAAACATTTAAAAAAATATAAAGGAATAAATAAAAAAGATGAGGGACCAGAGTGGTGGCACAAGTGGTAGGGTGTTTGCCTTGCACACACTGACCTAGGAGGGACCGTGGTCCCATATGGTCCTCTAAGGCAGGAGCAATTTCTGAGCGCATAGCCAGGAGTAACCCCTGAGCATCACCGGGTGTGCCCCCCAAACAAAAAGATGAATTGAAGGGCTGAGGAAATAGAATGGGGGGGGGTGCTTGCCTTGCACATGGTTGACCTGAGTTTGATTCCCAGAATCCTATATTGTCCCCTTAGCCTGCCAGGAGAAATCCCTGAGTGCAGAGTCAGTAGTAAATTATGAGCACAGGCAAGGGTGGCCGAAGACTTCAAAACCAAACCAAAAAACAAAACAAAACAAAACAGTAATTAGCCTGAACACCACAGGCTATTACCTAAATGAACCTAAGGGGCCAGAGAGATGGATGGCTCATAAAGTTCCAGAGTGATAGCACAGTGGTAGGGTGGTTTGTCTTGCACGTGGCCGATCCAGGACGGACCTGGATTTAATCCCCGGCATTCCATATGGTCCCCTGAGCCTGCCAGGAGGGATTTCTGAGCGCAGCGCCAGGAGTAACCCCTGAGAACTGCTGGATGTGGCCCCCCCAAAGAAAGTTGACTTCATGCTTTCCCCCCCAAGAACCACCAGTAAACAACAAAACAGGATGAATGTCCTGTTATTTCTGATTCCCTCCCACTTCTAAAAGGGCCTCCAACAAAGAATGTACATTATCTCCTGGTCTATCACCCAGAGCAGGACAATGCTCAGACCACCTTTATGAGCAAGCCCGTATCTTCGCAGGGCAGCAGGGTTGACCTCTGGGGCAACATGTATTTATTTGCCTGCACCAGGCATAAAAACTGGGTAAATGCAGGGCTCCCCAGTTCCCCAAGTGGCACCTTCCAGAAGGTTACTGAGCCCATAGCTTGAGGACTTGATTGGGAACGTGCAGAAGGAAGCAGCCCTCCCAGTCTGGTCAGCATGCGACCTTCTCTTCACTTTCTCTTTCCTTTTTGCAGAGAAGACGCGGAAGCCCCCAAAGCGCGCCTGGTGAAACCCAGTTCCTCTTCCTCAGGCTCTCGCAGCTCCCGTTCTGGCTCGTCCTCCACCCGCTCCACAGCAAATAGTGCCTCACGCAGCCAGCGGACACTGTCTACGGAAGCAGCACCTCCGCCGGGGCTGGCCAGCCACGCATACAGCATAGTGGGAACAGAAGTGCGGGGCTCGGAACCCAAGAAGGGCCACCCTGCTACCCTGACCAAAGCCGAAACCATGCCCAGCATGATCCCCAGTCAGAGCAGAGCCTTCCAAACTGTCTGAGAGTGGACAACACACCCCAGCTTGCCTCGGACCCTCCAAGCTCTTGAAGCTGAGTCACCAGCCACACGCCCCCCTACCTTGAGCCAGGAGAGGCCCCACATTCTCCATGGGCTTGGCTTGGGCTAGAGTCCATGTGCGGACTTCTCGTGCAGGGCACTGAAGTAGGAAGAGGAGTTTCACTGATGGTCTCTCCAAAGGCATCTCACGTCGCCTTTGCTCCAGAGCCAGGACAGCAGGAGTCTAAATCTGTGTATTTTTTTTGACCAGAACCTGGGGTAAAAGCAAACAAACAAAAAATTGGGGAAAGGGGACGTAAACACACTTAAAAGTTCTCACCGAGATTTTTTTTCTATCAGTACTTTGTTCACCGTTGTCAAGAAGAAATAAGGTGTTCATAAATTTTCTATGCATTTCTGCAAACCTAGTGGATTCTTTGGATTCTTCAGATAGTCGAGCAGAACCCACAGCCTTATATTACACCTCTCTGCACCAAGTACTGGGCTTACCACTTCTGAGAAACCCCTCCAGCCCCAAAAGGAAACAACTCTGATTCTTTCTGACTTGACTTTGTGGATTTGCCTGTATGGCTGGGATATTCCTTTCAAAAGTTTAAATCGTGGGAAATGGTGAATGATAGCGTTTCTCCCACTCTATCTACTAAAAATCTTTCTACGTATATTGTACCTTTCTACTTACATTGTAGCACTACAAAAAGGGGTTCTAAATGTGTGGCAAGGGACTGAAAACTTTTTTTCTCGAGCATGCCCAGAGGGTCACTGGCAAATATCAGAAATATAAAAACTGGAATGACCATGAAATTTCCCCTCCAATCACAGAACTCTTGGATTTCACTGGGGCCAGAAAAATATAAGCACTATGCCATTTTCTGGTGTCTTTAGAAAGACGCTTTTCTAGAGAAGAGATCTCCTAGGATGTTGAAAAGACTATCTGACATCCATCATCTCTTCTCTCGGAGATGACACCAGAGTTTCAAGACTATACTAAAAAGGGTGATTAATTTTCTCTTCATATGGCAGTGATTGGTAGAAAGAAGTTTAGCATTATGCCAAATGGGGAGTTTCCTCCATTGATTGTAGGAAAAAGCTATGAAGCTGGGACTTTGGATAATTCTAGGCCTTAAACTATCAAAAAAGATCAGGGATTGTCAGCATTTCCCAGGGGCATTCAAAGTATGTCCTAATCAATCTCACTTGAGAAGTAGGGAGAGAAATGCAGGGTTTCTCAACAGGAAGTCTGGTCCTAGACTGGAAGGAAAGGAAATTGACTTTCAGGGAAGATCTAAGGAGAATAATAATGGGTGACAAGAGGGGGGCACGTTAATCCCTATTCGCATTTTGTCAGCAACTTGGAATTAGCAGAAATGATTCACCAGACTAGCTATTAGAGGAGCTGATTCATGGAGGCGGGGGAGAAGTCTGAGAAATAAGAAAGCAGCCACTTCCAATATAGTAACTGCCTTTTAATTGGGGTTGGGGCATTTGGGCCACACCAGGGGGGGAGTGCTCAGGGTTACTCCTGGCAGGCTTGTTGGACCATATGGGATGCCGAGGATCGAACCCGGGTCAGCCTCGTGCAAGGTTCCGGTCCCTTTTTAATTTGTTTTGATTACTGATAATTGAATTCTTTCTACAAGATTAGGAATTCTGAAATAACCCAAGGAACCTAGTGCAAAGGTTGAAACATTGAAAGAGCAGAATATGGGGCCGGGCGGTGGCGCTCGAGGTAAGGTGCCTGCCTTACCTGCGCTAGCCTAGGAGACGGACCGCGGTTCGATCCCCCGGCGTCCCATATGGTCCCCCAAGCCAGGAGCGACTTCTGAGCGCATAGCCAGGAGTAACCCCTGAGCGTCACCGGGTGTGGCCCAAAAACCACAGAATATCTCAGGATTAAAAAGAGGGAAAAGGATGTGGTTCAGTGGTGTATGACTTGTCTTGCTTGTAGGTTCCATTCCTGAAACTGCAAAAAAAAAAAAAATTATGTATATGTATACATATATATTAAAATAAAACTTTAATTAGGGAATTGGGAAAAGAAGTAATGCAAAGTCAGATTGAGACTACAGGGGTTACTTCCATACTTTTCATGTGGTTCAATCATTGGCTGATTGGCTGAGA
The DNA here is from genome assembly GCF_024139225.1 of Suncus etruscus. Classification (NCBI taxonomy): domain Eukaryota; kingdom Metazoa; phylum Chordata; class Mammalia; order Eulipotyphla; family Soricidae; genus Suncus; species Suncus etruscus. The sequence goes on from NC_064855.1 coordinate 12,184,150, forward strand.
ATTGCTGGAGAGGGCCCAGATCCACTGGGGAGCAGTGCCCCAACACCCCCACCCCCAAATAATGGTAAATATAGGGATGAAAGCTTTGTTTTTAAAAGCATATCAGGGTGGGTCCATCTCTCTGGGTTTGCAAAAATAACTTTGCCACTTTCTCTCTTAAACACTTTACTTCAACCTCAAAATAATAATTTTAAAAAATGTTAATCAGTTACAGAAGGGGATTCTGCCCAGTTTTTCTGGGTTTTCATTTCTCTACCTAATTCTCACAAAGGTGCCCTCACCTAGTGCCAATGTGTTACTTCTAAAATCCTTTCAGAAACAGCCGATGATCCTGGGGTGAAATTTGAGGTCTGAGCTGGTTTTGTTTTAAAAAGTGGGAAATAAAGCAAATTGAGGAAGTAAAATATGCCTTCTATTTGTGTAAGAGGGCTTGCATATTCTAAATGCTTCTTGTACTAATCTGCCTCACTGTAAGATACACCCCTTCCTTCAATACTCTACTTTGTATTTTTCTGGTAATTTGGCTCTGGGCAACTTGTCACTTCTGCTATGTAATAATTCTAAGATTTTTCATTCCTTGAGTACCTGAGCCAAACAAGTACGCTAATGGAGGCTGTAGCTAGCCATACCATCACTAGCAACTTGCTTTTATGATTATTTGCTTCCTTCCTTTGCATTAAAGACTTCCTGCTTAATGCCTTTGAAAGCAGGAGCCAGTCCCTTCTGCATGAAAAAGAGGTTTAGATTCTTAAATATGTTAGTTACTCAAATGCCAGTTGAATATCCAGATCATCTTGGAAATCTGTTCACACTGGAAATTGAGACACACTGAAGAGTTACAGATCACTACTGTAGATCTGAGGAATTCTAAGAAATTGGAGATTTAGAGAGAAGCAGTGATTGTGCTCTTGTATTTGTCAGGGATTTGGGTGTAGAGATGCCAGGCTCTGAGCTTAGGACCAAGTTCGAGCCACTATTGATTTCCAACCTTTTTCCATTAATTCAACAAGTGAAATCAATCTGATTCATTTGAAACAAAAAGGATAAATAGTAGAAGAAAAAGTATAGGAGGAAGATATAGATGGAACAGGATGTGGATATTTCAGTCAAATAAGCCAAATTTAAGATCTGTAAAATAAATTGATGCCTTTGTTATACTGTATAAAAACTATTTCAGAATGCTGTTTCAAAAAAAAAAATCACATAATTTTGTCTCATTTCTGGTGTTAAGCTGTTTATATTTTAATTTTAACTTCTGCATTGCCTTGTAATTGGGACTGTATTTGATGGCAAAACCAAATATTTATTACAGATGCATCTGTGTCCACAATTAAAAATAAATAAGTGAAGGTGATACTGGAGAGGATGAAGCTCATCAAGTGCTTCGGAATGATGTTTACTGCCAGCACAGAACTCAGTGCTGATTTTTATTCACTCATTTAGGAAGTTCTTTTCCTCACAAAGCAAGAAGGCCAGAATGACAGTATAGTCAGGAAGGCTCGACAACCGGGTTCTATCCTTGGCATCTCATATGGTTCCTCAGAGCACCTCTAGGAGTAATCCTTGAGCACAGAACCAGGAGTAAGCCCTAAACACTGCCAGGAATTTCCCCCAAACCCCAAAATAGAGAGATGGAGACAGAACAGTCATTTTGAGCTTCACACATATAAACTTTGAATCGTTCTATTTTTATTTTGGAGTTTGGGATCACACCGAGCAATGCTCAGGGGTTACTCCTAACTTTCCACTCAGGGAATATCCTGACAGGGTCCAGGGGACCATATGGGATGCCACAGATTGATAAGGTTGGCTGTTGTGTAAGACAAATGTCCTACCTGCTGTACTAACTTCAGACCCTAAATTGTTTTATTTATTAAGAACATAGCTTGGGGGTCCGGAGAGATAGCACAGCGGTGTTTGCCTTGCAAGCAGCCGATCCAGGACCAAAGGTGGTTGGTTCGAATCCCGGTGTCCCATATGGTCCCCCGTGCCTGCCAGGAGCTATTTCTGAGCAGACAGCCAGGAGTAACCCCTGAGCACCGCCGTGTGTGACCCAAAAACAAAAAACAAAAAAACAAAACAAAAAAAAGAACATAGCTTGGGGCAGGAGGGATAGTAGAGGTTAAGGTCCCCAGTTCAGTCCCCAGCACCATGTCTCCTGAACACTGCCAGGTGTGACAATCAAATCAAAAGAAAATAAAATGGGCTTTAAGAACTTTTTTGGGTGTGTGACTCCTGGCTCTGTGCTCAGAAATCACTTTTCTTTTTCATTTTATTTTTTGGGGTGTGTGTGAGATTAAAATTAGCTTCACACATTTGAGAAGGGTAGTGTTTACTAATGATAAGCCACATCCCGGACCCTTAGAACACATTTTTGAGAGTGACCAAAAAAAAACAAAGGTTATGTTTTGCCCCTCACCCTATATTGAGAAATAATTGATCTATTTCACAGTTTAAACAGTATAACAGGGGCCAGACTGGTGGCATGGAGTGGAAAGGCGTCTGCCATGCTGGCACTAACCTAGGATGGATCACGATTCGATCCCCGGACATCCCATATAGTCCCCCAAGCCAGGAGCGATTTTTGAGTGCATAGCCAGGAATAATCAATCCCTGAGCGTCAACGCCCCCCTCCCCCAACTGTATAGCATACTTTGATTTAGATATATTTTGACTTGTAAGCAATGCTCAGGGTTCTGCACTCAGAAATCACTCCTGGAGGGCTGGGAACCATATGGATCCCAGGGACCCGAACAGAGCCAGTTGCATGGAAGGCAAGTACCCTACCTGCTATACCCTCTGTCTGGCCCTGTGATTTAGACATATTTTGAAATGCCTATCATTTTGCATGTGGGGAACTCAGAATTTTCCATACACATATATCTATGCATATTTTTTTTTGTTTGTTTGTTTTGTTTTTGGGCCACACCCTGTGACGCTCATGGGTTACTCCTGGCTATGCGCTCAGAAGTTGCTCCTGGCTTCTTGGGGGACCATATGGGACGCCGGGGGATCGAACCTAGGCTGGCGCAGGCAAGGCAGGCACCTTACCTCCAGCGCCACCGCCCGGCCCCTATGCATATTTTTTTAATTTTTTTTGTTTGTTTGTTTTTGGGCCACACCGGGTGGTGCTCAGGGTTACTCCTGGCTTTCTGCTCAGAAATCGCTCCTGGCAGGCACGGGGGTGGGGTGGGGGGGAGACACGGGACGGGGACCACATAGGACGCCACGATTTGAACCAACCACCTTAGGTCCTGGATTGGCTGCTTGCAAGGTGAACACCGCTGTGCTACCTCTTCGGCCCCCAATTTTTTTTTTTAAACAATGGTCACACTTCTGATAGTGTGGTGCCAGAGGTCAAACTTAGACCTCACCCATGTTAGGCATGTGCTCTATCTTTTGAGGTAAGGCTGGGGATTAACCCTGCAAAGGAAGCACTTTATTACTGGGCCACACTTTTGGCCAGCGTGCTTGTTTCAAATCTCCCAGATCCCTGTTTTACTTAATTTGGGAGGTGGGGGCATACCCTGCAGCTCTCAGTCACTCCTGGCAGTATAGACCATCAGGTTCCAGGAATTGAACCCAGATCTCATGCTCAAAAAAACATGTGCTTCAGCTGGATTTTTCTATTGTTAGATGGGATACTCCAAGCTAGTAAGTAGATTTGGGTGGGTCCCTGTTTTATTTTCCAAGGTCTCAGGGGTTAAATTTTTGTGGGCTTTTCAGAGTTTCGAAATACAAGCTGAAAATGGGAAGGAGAAGGGACAGGGAGGAATGGGGAGGGGAAGAAAAAGGAAAGAAGAGGGGAAGGGAGGAAAGGGAATAGAATTATTAGTGTCATACTGCCTATCTTCTGCAGTGGGAGCTACATGTGTGTCTAGAAATTACTCTGTCGTGTAGCTAATAAAATAAAATACCAAACAATCTGGAACTAAAACATCTAGGTTTGACTAACTCAACTATTTATTGTTCCACAAATAACATCTCAGAATCTCACTTTTCTCCCCACACAAAGGTATTCATCTCAATAATCTTAATCTCCCTGGCTCCAGAGAGGCGTGTTTGGAAGATAAGTGAAATAACAGATGAAAGCTCTTTGAACGGTTGTAAAAGCATCATATAAAAGTGACCTCTTGACCCATGGAGCAGGCTAAAGGGCTGGAGCACATGTTTTGATGAGGGAGGCTCTGGTTAGATCCCCAGAATAAGCAACCCCCCCCCAGGCATCAGGGAGTCACCCCATCCCAGAAATAGAGCTGCCCCCGTAAGTATGCCCCCCAACAAAAATAAAAAAATGTACTAAGGGACTGGAGAGGGCTTTGTTTCTTTTTTTGGTCTTTGGGCCACACCCAGTGGCTCTGGGGGTGGGGTTAATCCTGGCTATGCACTAAGAAATCGTTCCTGGCTTGGGGGACCATATGGGACGCTGGGGGATTGAACCACAGTCCACCCTAGGTTAGCGTGTGCAAAGCAAATGACCTACTGCTTGCGTCACTGCTCCCGCTCCTGGGGAGGGCTCTTGCCTTGCATATCACCAACCCAGCATTTTTGATCCCCAGCACCCCATATGGGCCCTTAAACCCTGCCAAAGTGATTCCTGAGCAGAGACAGGAGCACAGCACACAACTTAAGCACTGTAGGATGTACCACCCACAGGAGGTACTTCCATGAGCTTTTCCCACAAAGGTAAAAATATGAAATGGAAAAAAAAAGTCATGCTGCAGCACATGATTTACAGAGGATTCAGTCCCTGGCATTGTGCGGTCCCCAGCACCACCAGGCATGTACTCGAGTACTGAAAGGAAAACGTGGTAGCCAGAGCGATGCACAGCAGGTAGAGCGTTTGCCTTTGCATGCTGCCGACCTGGGTTCAGTCCCAGGCATCCAATATTATCTATCGAGCCTACTACTGTACGAGTAACATCTGAGTACAGATCCAGGACTAACCTGAGGGCTGCCAGGTGTGGCCTGCCCTCAAAAAATGTAAAAAAAAAAAAAAAAAAAAAATCAAAAAGGAAAGCGTTTTTACTTAAAAAAAAAAGAAAAACTTTGTTGTTTGTTTTTTGAGCCAGATTTGGCAATACTTGGGGCTATTTTGTATTTAGGGATCACATTTGTTAGGGCTCAGGAGACTTATACCTCAAGGGTATTGGGAACTGAACCCAGGTCAGCAGCGTGCAAGGAAAATCCCTTACTGTATCATCATCGCTCCAAACCATTTACTTTTAAATTTGGAGGAGTGGGGCCAGGGAATCTGCACACCGCTAGGGGTTTTTGTTTGCACGTGGCCAACCCAGGACAGACAGTGGTTTGATTCCAGGCATCCCATAAGGTCCCCCGAGCCTGCCAGGGGCGATTCCTGAGCAGAGAGCCAGGAGTAACCCCTAAGCACCGCTGATTGTGTCCCCCCCCCCCCCCAAATAGGGGAAATGACTCCTAACCAGTGTGAAACCAGTGCTGGTCCCTTTGTTATGGAAGACGAACACATCTCCCCAGTCGGGCACATTGTTTTAATCGGACTGGGTCTTACTGGTTTGAACAAGGACAATGTGTCCTCCAACTTCTGACAATGATTTTAGTATTTTTTCCCCCAAAATCTGGAGAATCTAATCCTAAACAAGGCCACTGGGGGGGGGGGGAGCCAGTCTCCAAACGTCTTTTCAAGTGCCAGAAATGCCCTGCCTTTTGAAAGGGACTCTTAACATAAGCTTTTGCTTCCAGCCTTTGGCTCGTTAGAAAAATGACAAGGCCCAGAGGAGCGCCGCGTGCAGGATCCAGAGAGAGTCTGAGTTTCACAAAGGTCCTTTGGGGCTGGCCAGGAAGGCCTCCCAGCATGGGTCCGAGCCTCCTTTCCAAAGCCAGAGAGAGCCCAGGCCGGGGGGGGGGGGGCGGGGGGGATGGACTCATGCAGCTGAAAAGAAAAAAGTGGCTCTCCCGCGGGGGCTGGAGAGATAGCATGGAGGTAAGGCATTTGCCTTGCATGCAGAAGGACGGTGGTTCGAATTCAGCATCCCATAGGGTCCCAACGAGCCTGCCAGGAGCGATTTCTGAGCATAGAGCCAGGAGGAACCTGTGAGCGCTGCAGGGTGTGACCCCAAAACAAAGCAAAACAACAACAAAAAAAGAATTGGTGGCCGCCTGGGCTTGCAGGGAAGGCCTCCAGGGAGCCCATGAGGTGGGGGATTGACTCATGCACCTGAAAACAAACAAACAAACATACAAAAAAGAGGGTCCAAAAGAGGACAACACGGAATAACGGGGAACGTGGGCCCCCCATTTTCCTTTCTTCCACGATGCACGAGGCAGAGGGGTCGTGAGGTGCAGGGTGCGAGCGCTGGTCTTGGTTTCTGCAGCCTCGGACGTGCATTCGCCTTTCCCGACGAGTTCCTCCAATGCTGCAAGAGCGAAGTCCACGATGGTCGCTAGGGTCCAGGCTGGGCTAAGATGGCCGACCCCAGAGGGGACATGGCGGTTCCCTCTGAGGCGGACTCAGGCCTAGACAGCCTAAACCTCCGCTTCCGAGCTTGTTTCGGGACTTTTCGATCATAGGAACATTCAGGCTGCTTGAGAAATATGTGAAAACCCGGGCGGGCCGGGACGGGGTGGGTGCGGGGCTGGGGGAGGAGCCCCACAACCTTCGCTGCCATTTTGTCCTCGCTCCACTTCCGTCTGGTGCCGCGCGCTTTCTCCGGGCCAGAACGAGGCTGGCTGGCGAGCGCGGCTGTGATTGGCTGCGTCCAAATAAGCCCGCCTCTTTTTTCCTCCCTCCTTCCGCTCCCCCGCCCTTCGGAAAGAGCCGCGCCTGCGCAGAAGAAAGCGCGCACACGCTCCATCCCCTCCCCCACCCTTCCTCTCGCCCGAGGTGACTGAGGACTTCCCGCGCGCGCATGCGCACGAGCGGCCCCACCCCTTTCTCTTTCCCCGGGGCCGTTCGGTTCGGAGAGCGGCGGGGGCGGGAATGAAAGTTCCAGAACGCGGCGGCGACGGCGGCGGCGCGCTTACGTCATCGACGGGCGGGACCGAACGTCAGGAAGGCGGGGCTCCAGGCTAAGCGTGCTTCTCTATTGGTTCCAACAAGAGAGAGTCGCGCGCCTATTGGCTGAGACGCCCGTGACGGACAGCCGAAGGGGCGGCACCCTTCTGGAAGGTTCTGAGGGAGGGTATAAAAGACAGGGCGGCGGGCGGAAACCGGTCTCATTGAACGCCGGCGCCCACCCCTGAAGAGAGCTGTTATCCGTTGCCATCGCAGCCAGGCCTACACACGCGGTAAGGGCTGAAGCTTAGGTTCACTTGGGGAGGGTTTAGAGGTTCGCGGGGCATCGGTATTGTTCCCCTCAAAAGAAGCAGTGGGAGATAACAGGGCGCCTAAGGCTATATGGGAGTTAAAGCCGCCATTAGGCGCGCGCTGGGTCTTCGCTCTTCTGAGAGACGAACGTAAACCGAAGGCCGGAAGTGGAAGCGCTATGGGAGAGATTTGGGCGTGCGCAGTCGCGTACCCCATGACCACAGGGCCCCGCAGTGGCGCAGGCTGAGGGCCGGGGCGGCGCCGCCGACCGCTGCGGGGCTTCTGGGCGCCCGGGCGAGACGGCCAAGCGTGACTTCCGGTCCGCCGCGAGCCCACTTCCGGTTCTCTGCCTCTGCAGCCACCAAGATGTCGAAGGGACCTGCAGTGGGCATCGACCTGGGCACCACCTACTCGTGCGTGGGCGTCTTCCAGCACGGCAAAGTCGAGATCATCGCCAACGACCAGGGCAACCGCACCACCCCCAGCTACGTCGCCTTCACCGACACCGAGCGGCTAATCGGCGATGCCGCCAAGAACCAAGTGGCGATGAACCCCACCAACACGGTGTTTGGTAAGAACGTCCGCAGCCCGGGTTTGTTGCCTCCCCCATTTTGGGGGTTCATACCCAGCCACACTCGGGGGTTCCATCTTGGCTCTAAGCTCAGAAATAGCTCCTGGCAGGCCAGGAGATGCCAGAAACTGAGCCTGGGTCCATCCCGTGTTCACTGCGTGAAAAAGAAAGCTGTGCAATCATTCCAACCTCATTACATTTGGGGGGATTCGAACCACGTGCTTCTGCATGCAAGGCCAACGCCCCAACTCCATGTGCTATCTCTGGCCCTCATGGTTTTTTGCTTTCCCTCCCTTAGCGGAAGAATTTGAAGGCGCGCCCCGAGAATGTTCTGAGAATAGAAAGTGACGTTTCACCTAGCCCAGAGAGCAGCTAGGTTGTTCGTGCTAATTTATATATAGGGGCAAGGCTAGAATCGGAAGTATGAACAATAGCGAGTGTCTCGCATTTATTTTTTCATTGTTCTGCCCCTTCCTGGCCAGATGACCATGGACAGCATCCGGGTTGGAGTTGATTGTCCCAAGTGGGAAAAGTTCTTAATAGAATGGTGGTTTTTTTTTTTTTTTTTTTTTTTTTTTGCAGATGCCAAACGTCTAATCGGGCGTAGGTTTGATGACGCCGTGGTCCAGTCTGATATGAAACACTGGCCCTTCATGGTGGTGAATGACGCAGGCCGACCCAAGGTCCAAGTAGAATACAAGGGGGAGACCAAGAGTTTCTATCCTGAGGAGGTGTCTTCCATGGTTCTGACAAAGATGAAGGAAATTGCTGAGGCCTACCTTGGGAAAGTAAGTGGCTTGCGCAATTATGCAGAGGAACTGGGGAGGGGAGGAGATCCAAGAAAGCTTTCGGTTGGGTGCATAGAGAGCAGACCTATGTGAAAAAAGCATGCTGGGTGAGGGGGGATGTCCACCTCGTGGAACTATTGCTAATGTGTTTTTCCTCTTAGACCGTTACCAATGCTGTTGTCACAGTACCTGCTTATTTTAACGACTCTCAACGTCAGGCTACCAAAGATGCTGGAACCATTGCTGGTCTCAACGTACTTAGGATCATCAACGAACCAACTGCTGCTGCCATTGCTTATGGCTTGGACAAGAAGGTATGTATGTCCTGGGACAGACAGGCCTCGTGGTATGGTTGCCCCATCCAAAATGGAGGCTTTTTAACGTTTTTGTCTTCCAATGCAGGTTGGAGCAGAAAGGAACGTGCTGATCTTTGATCTGGGAGGTGGCACTTTTGATGTGTCAATCCTCACAATCGAAGATGGTATCTTTGAGGTCAAGTCAACTGCTGGAGACACCCACTTGGGAGGAGAAGATTTTGACAACCGAATGGTCAACCATTTCATTGCCGAGTTCAAACGAAAGCATAAGAAGGACATCAGTGAGAACAAGCGTGCTGTGCGCCGTCTTCGCACTGCTTGTGAGCGAGCTAAGCGCACCCTGTCTTCCAGCACCCAGGCCAGTATTGAGATTGATTCACTCTATGAAGGAATCGACTTCTATACCTCTATCACCCGTGCACGGTTTGAAGAATTGAATGCTGATCTGTTCCGGGGCACCCTGGATCCCGTAGAGAAAGCCCTAAGGGATGCCAAGCTGGACAAGTCCCAGATCCATGACATTGTCCTAGTGGGCGGTTCTACTCGTATTCCCAAGATCCAGAAACTGCTGCAGGATTTCTTCAACGGAAAAGAACTAAATAAGAGCATCAACCCTGACGAGGCTGTAGCATATGGTGCAGGTAATATACTAGGGAGAAAGTTAGTAGTGTAATGGGCAGGTACTTAAGAACGGTTTTGCCATTTGTTTCGCAATGATGAATGATTCACAAACATTCGTAGTTTCCACCAAAAGCTTAGCTAATGATGGCCTAACTTCCTTGGATGTCTGAGCGAGAGATGGTCTTTTTTTTTTTTTTAGTAGGTTCCAGTTAGTCTATTCTCTATTAAAGATTTCTTGTTTTTACACAGCTGTCCAGGCAGCCATCCTGTCTGGTGACAAGTCAGAAAATGTCCAAGATCTGCTGCTTTTGGATGTTACTCCCCTCTCCCTGGGTATTGAAACCGCCGGTGGTGTCATGACTGTCCTCATCAAACGCAATACAACCATTCCTACCAAGCAGACACAGACCTTCACGACTTACTCTGACAACCAGCCTGGTGTGCTTATTCAGGTATGTTTTCTTTACTGCCCTTGTACTGCAGTTCACTTATGTAAGACAGTCTCGCTGTGATGACGGATACCACAACCATTCGTAGTTTCCACCAGAAATCTTTGTGTTGGCAATTCCTTCCTTGGATGTCTGAGCGATCAGTCCTTCCAATTGGTGTGTCAAGGTAGCACAAAAAGGTTTTGTAATAGTGAACTTTATTTCCTACCAAGGTTTATGAAGGCGAGCGTGCTATGACCAAGGATAACAACCTGCTTGGCAAGTTTGAACTCACAGGCATACCTCCTGCACCCCGAGGTGTTCCTCAGATTGAGGTCACTTTTGATATTGATGCCAATGGTATCCTCAATGTGTCTGCTGTGGACAAGAGTACAGGAAAAGAGAACAAGATTACCATCACCAATGACAAGGGTGAGTCTGGGCATGAGTTGGCTGGGGTGGGTTGCAAGCAATTTCCAAAAGATCACCCCAGAAAGATTCTATCTAGATCTAGAGGGTCACATTATTATATGTACTTTACTGAATAAAAGGTCTGTTTTGTCTTCACAGGCCGGTTAAGCAAGGAAGACATTGAGCGTATGGTTCAGGAGGCTGAGAAGTACAAAGCTGAGGATGAGAAGCAGCGTGATAAGGTGTCTTCCAAGAATTCTCTGGAATCCTATGCCTTCAACATGAAGGCAACTGTTGAAGATGAGAAACTACAAGGCAAGATTAATGATGAAGACAAACAGAAGATTCTTGACAAATGTAATGAGATCATCAACTGGCTTGATAAGAACCAGGTTTGTTCTTTTTTTGTTTTTGTTTTTCTGCTGCTTTAACTAAAATGCTTAAGCACATAGTGGGGTCACAGTGATGAATGGTCCAAAACATTCGCGGTTTCCACCAGAATTCAAGATGTTGGCAGTACCTTCCTTGGATGTCTGAGTGACTCAGTATAAATTGGCATACCTAAAGGTTTTCATAACAGGCTTTTGTTACTCATTACCCTTGGTTGAACTTCAGAAGCATGTTTTTCTTTTTTCAGACTGCTGAGAAGGAAGAATTTGAACATCAACAGAAAGAGCTGGAGAAAGTCTGCAACCCCATCATCACCAAGCTGTACCAGAGTGCTGGGGGCATGCCCGGAGGAATGCCTGGGGGCTTCCCTGGTGGTGGAGCACCCCCATCTGGAGGTGCCTCCTCAGGGCCTACCATTGAAGAGGTTGATTAAGCCTGCCTGAGCATATATATAGCATTGTTCCACACACAAAACATTGAAGGACCCAAATTTGTAGCAATTCCATGGCAATTAAGTTCTAGTCATAACCGGGCATTCTTGATACTTGAATATGAGACATCATGTGCACAGGAAAAGCAAATAAACATTGCACTTTAAAGCACTGTATCATAAGTGGAAAATGCAATGTCTTAAAATAAAACTATTTAAAATTGGCAAACTATGTTTCTGGAACTTTTGATTTAACAGGACATAAGTAGGTAGGCTAGTTTAAGAACAGGTGAACTAGGGTTGGCAATCGTATAATTATGAAACCAAAGAAAGTGCTTCAGATTTTAGAAAATGAAATAGCCTGAAAGCTACCTTGGTGTAGTGTATTACAAGGCTTTATGTACTGGTGACATCACAAGGCTTTCATTTTTTTTGTTTTTTTTAGGTCACACCCAGCGGTGTTCAGGGGTTACTCCTGGCTGTCTGCTCAGAAATAGCTCCTGGCAGGCACGGGGGACCATATGGGACACGGATTCAAACCAACCACCTTGGGCAAACACTCTCCAGGCCCAGGTCTTCCATTCTAATGGATAAGTTTTTATTGAGTAAACAATATTAGGTCATTTCTTAGAAACCTGTTTCAGGAAAAGGCTTAGCCTAGGGTGGCTGGCATTAATTTTGTATTTTACAGCAGGCAAGTTAACTGATGAATTTTTATAATATAAAAATACTGCCATTTGGTATGCAAGCTTGATTACAGGCAGCTAATTGGGAGCATGGTTTCATACTGGTAACTACAAACAGCAATTCATAGTAGGATTTTGGGGTGGAAATAGGGCCCCAGAAGGCAATTACTTTCTGCAGATGTGGTTTTCTTAGTAGGATGAAAGGGTTTTTAATACTGAAACAATAACCTTGGTACTTAAAGATAGTGATTAAAATAATTCTAGTGGTGGGCAATGTCAGGGGGACTAATACAGTTACTGGGGGTCTTCCTGAGCCCTTTGAAATGAATTAGGTCCCCTCTTAAATATTAAGTTACTGGGAAGATGAATGGTCTAGTTTATGCACAAAGCTGGGATGATAGCAATTTTAGCAAGTGAAAGTGCAGTGAAGTTCTAGTTAGCTGGAAAGTGGGATTAAATTCATAGCCCCAATTAAAGGGTTTGGGGTATAAGAACCCAAAAGGGCTGGAGCATGCCTGGAAGAGCCCCAGGTGCTCCAGGCACTTTATGGTCCCTTAAGATAACTAAGTAAGCCTCTGGACAGTGAACTAAGAATAGGGCCCTCTTCCCCCAAACTGCATTGCTGTATTTGCTATGGCCCATGGTTTCTATGACTAGCATTTTATTTCAGCTTTACACAGCACAAGTGCTGTGGAGTGAACTGGGTTTGCCCACACCTGAGGCAAATTCTTTAGCCTCTGACAATGCCAGCTGGCTTTAATTTTTTTTTTGGCCTGGGGCCACACCCATTGTTGCTCAGGGACTTTAGTGTCCACACAGTACTTGGAGTCAAATCCAGGCCATCTTAATGCAAATTAACTGTTCCTGTCTACTGAGCCTCTTTGTCCTGGACCTCAACTTTTCATTGTGATATATCTGGTATCCCTGCTGTGACAATACCATGAGTCTTGATCAGATTCTAAGTTTGTAGGGCAGTACTAGTGAGCATTTATTCCATGTTTCACTTCAGGATTCACTGCTGAGCCATTCCCGAGTCCCTAAAAATTTTTGCCCCTAATGTCACAGCAATCCAGTAATTTACAATGGTTGTCACTAAGTATGTTTAGAATTATTTAACTAGAAAAGAAAATGAGCATGCCTATAAATAATCCTTTGTTCAAACTTGATCCTGGTTATCTGGGTCCTGGAAACCTTTCTAAAAGAGTTATGTTTATGAAGGAAGCAGTGATGTGATGTAATGTTGGTACCTGATAGCAAAAGTGGTCTTATCTGGATGTCAGGAACATATTTGTCCACTAGATGGCAGCAACTATTCAGAAAACAGGCCCAAGGATAGCTAAGGAAACGGTTTTTATCAAACAATTTATATTTAAGTTCCAGCCAAAGTGGTCCTTGCTGAGACAGTTGCCTTACTCTGCATTGCTTTGAGAAGAATTTGAGTACTTAGGAGTGGGCATGTGGTGGTGGGGGGGGGGCATGGGGTCAGGGCCAGTGGGGTTGGGTGCTTACAGCTTTTGAGACATGGGAGGGAGAAAAAGATCTCAGTGGGGAAGAAAATAGTCTTTTTGAACCATTAGTGTAAACCCATGTCATGCATTACCCTGAGCTTTCATCTCTGACAGCACACTTATAGGAAATGCTTCAGCTCTTCAAAAATTTGCACATAGGGGCTGGAGAGATAGCATGGAGGTAGGGCATTTGCCTTGCATGCAGGACAGTAGTGGTTCGAATCCCAGCATCCCATATGGTCCCCCGAGCCTGCCAGGAGCGATTTTTTTTTTTTTTTTTTTTTTTGTGGTTTTTGGGTCACACCCGGCAGTGCTCAGGGGTTATTCCTGGCTCCAGGCTCAGAAATTGCTCCTGGCAGGGACGGGAGGACCATATGGGACGCCGGGATTCGAACCGATGACCTCCTGCATGAGAGGCAAACGCCTTACCTCCATGCTATCTCTCCGGCCCCGAGGAGCGATTTCTGAGCTAGAGCCAGGAATAACCCCTAAATGCTGTTGGGTGTGACCCAAAAACAAACAAAAAAATTGTACATGGGGCCGGAGAGATAGCATGGAGGTAAGGCGTTTGCCTTTCATGCAGGAGGTCATCGGTTCGAGTTCCAGCGCCCCATATGGTCCCCTGTGCCTACCAGGAGCAATTTCTGAGCCTGGAGCCAGAAATAACCCCTGAGCATTGCCGGGTGTGACCCAAAAACCACACACACACAAAAAAAAATTGTACATAAGGGACCCTGGGACAACAGCATAGTGAGGAGGGCATTTGCCTTGCACAGACCGACCCAGGTTTGTTCTTGTCGTCCCATATGGTCCCCCAGCCATCAGGGGTAATTCCTCAGTGCAGAGCCAGAAGTCAACCCTGAACGTCTACTGGTATGGCTCAAACAGCAAACGAGCAAATATTTGCAAGAGTTAAAAGAAGAAATGCAAGAGTAAGTATCCGCATGATTGCATCCCCATGTCTGGTAGAGTATTTGCTTATGTGAATAAAGGTGGGGCAGGCATTGGAGTTGGCACAATGTGCTCGTGTTGGGTTTTATAACAGTATGGTCATGGTCGTGGTTCTGCAGCAATTACACAGCAGGGAAGGAACTATCTATGTATAGTCTTCCAAGCCCTGATAGTAGCAATCCCTGAGCAGTACAGAGCCAGGGGTAAACCTAGAGAACAGCCCAGTATAACCCAAATAAAATTGAAGAAACGATTTGAGGGAGGGGCAGTCACACCCGGTGGCACTCAGGCTCTGGGTTCTGAAGTTGCTCCTGACAGGCTCAAGGCTGTGGGAAGCTGATTCGAACCGTGGTCTGTTCTGTGTTGGCAGCATGCAAGGCAATCGCCTTACCACTGTGCTATTGCTTCAACCCCCTGAAGAAATGATTTTTAAGGGCCCGGAGAGATAGCACAGTGGCGTTTGCCTTGCAAGCAGCCGATCCAGGACCAAAGGTGGTTGGTGCGAATCCCGGTGTCTCATATGGTCCCCCGTGCCTGCCAGGAGCTATTTCTGAGCAGACAGCCAGGAGTAACCCCTGAGCAACGCTGGGTGTGGCCCAAAAACCAAAAAAGAAAAAAGAAAAAAAAAATAAGAAATGATTTTTAAGAAATTGTGAAGTTGAACTCATTCCACTGGAGTTGTGCCTTGCAGAGAGCTAGGGAAACAACATTAGGGCTGTAGGAGACAAAGAGAAATCAAGTGTGGAGTGACTCCAGCCACATACATGTTGGCATTAACAGAACCACCACAAAGTCTTTGGACTAAAGGATTGAATTGGTCCTGCCTGAGACTTTTGTTGTTTTTGGGCCACATCCAGCAGCCCTCAGGGACTACTCAAGGCGCTGCACTCAGAAATCATTCCTAGTGTGGGGGAGGAGGAAGGTGCGGTACATTGGTGGTGGGAATGTTGCAATGGTGAAGGGGGGTGTTTTTATTATTATTATTATTATTAAAACATGTTTGTAATCGTGGTGCTTAAATAAAGATATTATTTTAAAGAAAACTCATTCCTGGTAGATTAAAAAGAGACCAAAATGGGATGCCAGGAATCAAACCTGGGTTGGACATGTAGCAAGGCAAATGGCTGCTGTGCTATCACCCCAGCCCCCCTGCTTGAGACTTGTGCATGTGCCATGAAGAAGACGTGTGTGTGTGTGTGTGTGTGTGTGTGTGTGTGTGTGTGTGTGTGTGTGTGTGTGTGTAGGCAGATCTGTATTTGTGTAAGGTGAGATAGGTGTGCTGAGGCAGCAGTCAGCAGGTCTACACTGGAAGACAGTCAAAAAGGTTGGCCTGAGGGAGGGAGGGGGGGGGAGAGAGAGAGAGAGAGAGAGAGAGAGAGAGAGAGAGAGAGAGAGAGAGAGAGAGAGAGAGAGAGGGGAGAGAGAGAGAGAGAGAGAGAGAGAGAGAGAGAGAGAGAGAGAGAGAGAGAGAGAGAGAGAGAGAAGGAGAAAGGAGAAAGGACAAAAATAGAAGAAAAGAGAAAGTCTCAAGAACTTGGCCCAACCAATAATTTTTTCTCTTATTTCTTCTTTTGCCTAATGCCAGGATGGAACCCAGGGCTTCACACATGCAAGGTAAGTGTCCACCACTCAGCTCTATCCCTGAAGCCCCCACTAAGCAAAAGTAAAGGGGAATTATAATACTCAAGCTTTTTTTGTTGTATTAAATGACTCAGTATATGTGGAACATCTACCTATGTGTTTGACTCATGGAATAAGTAAGTACTCAGTAAGAGCTATTATTAACAAATAATTGTTACTAACATGTCACCAGAACAAAGTACTAAAAACTGCTGTAGGGAATGAGGGAGTTGCTTAGGTCTAGGTTGCATGCTTGGCATGTACAAGGATTTAGGTTCAATCTCTGGCACTGCTGGATATAACTATAGTGGTCTGCTGGATTGTTGGGGGAGGCCCTAACCAAATAAAATAGTAAGGCTAGTAATTGGTTTTGTTTGCTTTATTTGGTGGGGTGGGGTTTTGGGGCCATAACGAGTGCTATTCAGGGCTTACTCCTGTCTGTATGCCAGGGATCACTCCTGGAGATGCTCAGGGAACCATATGAGATGCTGGGGATCAAACCAGGATCAGTTGTGTGCAAGGCAAGTGCTGTCTCTGGCCCCATCATTATTTGTTTTAGAATGGGAATATAATTCTACTCAACAATCATGGGCCTTATCACAAAAGAATTTACAGCCCAGCTTACACAGCAAAAAAAAGCACAGCAGGAGGGGCTGGAGAGGTAGCATGGAGGTAAGGCGTTTGCCTTTCATGCAGAAGGTCATTGGTTCAAATCCCCACATCACATATGGTCCCCAAGCCTGCCAGGAGCGGTTTCTGAGCCTGGAGTCCTGAGTAACCCCTGAGCACTGCTGGGTGTGACCCAAAACAAACAAACAAAAGAAAGCACAGCAGGAAAGATACTGGTCTTGCATGCACCCGACGTGGGTTTGATCTGCAACTCTCTTATGGTCTCTTCAGCCTGAGAAATCTTTGTTTTGGGGCCAAAGGAGGGGGGCATGGAGAGATAGCAAAGTGGTAGGGCATTTGCCTTGCACACAGCCAATCCAGGACGGACAGTGGTTCAAATCATAGCATCCCATATGGTTTCCCTTGCCTTCCAGGAACAATTTCTTTTCTTTTTTCTTTTTCTTGGTTTTAGGGTCACACCTAGTAATGTTTGGGGTTATTCTTGGCATGCACTCAGAAATCACTCCTGGCTTGGGGTGGGGGGCATATGGGACGTTGGGGATTGAACCGAGGTTCGTACTGGATCAGCCATGTGAAAGGCACACACTCTACTGCTGCGCTGTTGTTCTAGGAACAATTTGCTGGGTGTGACCAAAAACCACAAAAAAAAAAGGAAAACGAAAAAGGAAGGAAAAGGAAGGGAGGGATGGAGGGAGGGAAGGAAGGAAGGAAAGAAGGAAGGAAGGAAGGAAGGAAGGAAGGAAGGAAGGAAGGAAGGAAGGAAGGAAGGAAGGAGGAAGAGGGAAGAAAGGAAGGAGGGAAGAAAGAAAGGAAGGAAAGGAGGGAGGGAAAGAAAGAAGGAAGGAGGGAAGAAAGAAGCAAAGGAGGAAGGGAAGGAAGAGAGACACAGCCAAGCAAACAAACTCAAGCCCGAACCCAAATCCCTGCTCCTCTGTGGGCTCGGTAAAGGCCTTTTCCTCAGTCTCCCGAGAGATCCTTGCCTCAGGCCCCCAGCGGTGGGCAGTGTTGCCCTCCATTCCCACACCAGCCCAAACAATGTCTAATTCTATTATTTCCCATGATTTCCCCGTGGGCAGCAGTTTATTTCTGTCATCAAGTCTCTGATGAAATCTTTAGCCGTGAAATGTTTAGTCCAATCCCAACAAATCGTGGATAGTGTTAACATGTCACAGGCGCCCGCTGCCTGCATTAGGTGGTAATTTGGAAGCGGGGGAAGCGATCATATAGGGCCGGGCTGCTTTTGTGAGCTCGCATTAATGCTGGCGCCAGCGATGTCAATTGACAGCCCATCGATCTGGGCTAACAGTGCACGGAGGGGGCAGAATCGGGGTGTGCTAGGGCATAAAGGGTATCGACGGCCAGTCACCAGGGTCCTGGCAGCTTTTCATCGGCTATTGCCCCCTTTTAATGCAACTTCCTCCTCTGCTGCATTTCCTCCCAGCGGCCCTGCCTGGGAGCCCCAGGGGAGACCGTGCCCGGAGTGCTCCAGACTCTCCCAGTATTGATTCTTCAGTGCTCTGGGGGTGGGAATTATAATTATTTCATTAAGCCCTTTAATGGGTATCAACTCTGAACCTTCCGCAGTTCAGGCTGCAGTGCCAGAGCCAGGCCAACCTCATTAAATTGTATTCATCACCTTGCCACCAATTGCACCCTCCTCCATGGTAGGTTTTTGCCTCCTATTATCGCATCTTTGGTTTCTGATGGTCATTGGTCGATCTGTTCTCAGAGAGAAGGGGTAGAGAGGTCCGTTGGGCAAGCGGAACAGGCCTGCAGGTGAGCAGATTGCAGGCTTGGCTCTTCACACCAGACAGATTGGCCCAGCTCTCTCACATTCTGGGAGGAGATGAGACACTTGGCACAAAGGCAAACTCCAGCAGTCCCTCCTCTGTGCAGGTCAGGGAGGAGTCCTACCCCCTCACATGCCTGGGTGGTTTTCAGGGAGCCTCTGTTTGAGGAGGCCCTAGAGGGATCCATGACAAAAATGGTATTAGTGAGCCTTGAACTAGGGCAGAGAATGGGGAATGAAGATATCCCAGAGCTTTGGAGGTCAAAGAGGGCTTCCTGGAGGGGCAAATGCCTCAGAAACTGTTGGAATGGGAGGGCAGGCAGAGGGAGGGCCTGACAGTGGGAGCATCTGCTGGGGAGGGCCGCAGTGAGGAGTATGTGGGATACAGGCAGCTTAACTGAGCTGTGGTCTGAAGCCAGACTTTGGTGGAAAGTAGTGAGGTTCCTTCCGGCCCACCCCATACCTAATTTTTTTTTTCTTCTTTTCTACCTGCAGTTTCTGGTAAATACATCAGGATCCTTAGGAATACTTTGAGAGCTCCAAGAGGCATTTCTGACCCTTCATTTGATCAGATGTTTAGGTCAGCTCTGATGGTTTTATTGTTGGCCCTTCATTCGTTTGGGTCATGTGAGAGTTTGTTTTTATTTGGGGGGTGGGGATTTGGGCCACATCCAGTGATGCTCAGGGGTTACTCCTGGCTATGTGTTCAGAAATCACTCCTGGCTTGGAGGACATTATGGGATGCTGGAAAATCGAACCGAGATTCGTCCTAGGTCAGCGCATGCAAGGCAAATGCCCTACCGCTTGTACCACTACACCTGCCCTGGGTTTAGTTTTTTTGTTTTGTAAAGACTTTTAGGTCACACCCAGTAGGACTAAGGACTTATTACTGACTTTGTGCTCAGTTTCACTCCTTGCAGGGCTCAAGGGACCATATGGGATGTCGGAGATAGAACCTGAGTCCACTGCATGCAACTTCCCCAGTCCTATTGCTTTGACCCCTGATGTGAGGTCCCAAAGCAATATACATTCCTATAAAGGTTTCAGTCTAAATATCGCTAAGATTTGCACAAGGGTTGGCCTGAGTGCTGATGTTAGTGGCTGGAGGAAGTGAAGGCAGCTCTGCTTCACCTTCTAATCAAGGTTACATGTTCATGTCTCTTCATCTGAGCCTCTCCAGTGCATTCCAGGCCACCTCAGCTGCCCCAGAGAATGCTGGTCCTCTGAGGGACCAATTTACTTGTGTGTATGTATATGTGTGTGTGTGTACATGTGTGTGTGTGTGTGTGTGTGTGTGTGTGTGTGTGTGTGTGTGTGTGTGTGTGCTCACCTAACACTGAAACTACTCTAGCCCTCCTCAGAGCCCCTGGCCCCTTCCAGCATTATTTCTACTATTGGGTAAGTGTCCTAAATGAGGAATTCCAGGAAGGTCACTAAGTCTGATTGGATGTTGAAAGATCCTTCCATCTCCATCTGCACCAGGTTGAGCAGCAGGGGCAGGGTAACCTCTCTTGCTTTCTAGGATATCATGAGGCAAAGCTATATTGATGATTGTTTTGGTTTTGTTGGGGAAGATGGGCCACACCTGACAGTGCTCAGAGGATTCTTCTGGCTCAGTGCTTGGCCATTGCTTCCAGGGCTGCTCAGGGTGGAGGTCAAACTCGACCTCTCTGAATGCAGGGTCTCAGACCCACCTGTTGAGCTGCTCTCCAGCTTAACTCCTCTTATAGAAAGTGCTCTTTCTGGGGCTGGAGTGGTGGCGCAAGTGGTAGGGCGTTTGCCTTTTACTCTATAACCTAGGACGGACCTTGATTCGATCCCTTGACATCCCATCTGGTCCCCAAGCCAGGAGTGATTTCTGAGCACATAGCCAGGAGTAGCCCCTGAGCGTCACTGAGTGTGGCCCCAAAACAACAACAAAAAGGAAGTGCTCTCCCCTAGACTTCTCTCTGCACCTTGACTTATTTGTTTCCCGAAAACTTGGTGGGGGACCTGAAGAAGATGCTTGCTGGCCTTAGGTGTTTGCCCAGCAGGGGTGAGGTCATGACATCAGTTCCACACCACCTACTTGTGCATGCTGCGGCAATCCTGACAACTCTGTATTGGAATCCTCCACAAGAAAGGGACCCCAAAACATCCCAGGCAAAGGCCAGAGCGATAGCCAGCAGGGAGGGTGCTTGCCTTGCTCTCGGCTGACCCAGTTTCTATTCCCAGCATACCATATGGTCACCTAGGTACCACACAGAGTGACTTTTGAGCACAGAACCAGGAGTAATCTCTGAGCACTGAGTTTGGCCCCCAAAAGAAAAAAAAAAAAAAAAAAAAAAACCAAGTAAGTGGGAAGCTGTGAGAGCATAATGACCTGGTGCCCCCTGGATTTATGGGGCGTGCCTTTTTTAAAGGCAAACCCATAAAGCTTGGCTTCTAATCACCTGACCTGTCAGAAAGCTACCTTTGGATGGTCACAAACTCCTTGTTTCTGCCAAATATGGAATGGCATATTTTTTTTTTTTTTTTTTTTGGTTTTTGGGCCACACCCTGTGACGCTCAGGGGTTACTCCTGGCTATGCACTCAGAAGTTGCTCCTGGCTTCTTGGGGGACCATATGGGACGCCGGGGGATCGAACCTCGGTCCATCCTAGGCTAGCGCAGGCAAGGCAGGCACCTTACCTCCAGCGCCACCGCCCGGCCCCGGAATGGCATATTTTGTCAGCCTGCGAGTGACCTTAGAAATCAATCATTGTACCCCATCACTGTACTGAGGTCCAAAAAGTGGGCCTAGTAAAAAGCCTGTGATTTCATTGAACTTCCATACAGCATTAAATATGTGCAGGTAAGTATTAACTCATTCAACCCCTTTTACAGCTTTCATAGGTGGAACTTCCCCTTGTCCCCCATCCCTAGAGTGGTAAGTCCAGAGACCCAGAGAGCTTGAGTAACTTTACCTGCACAGGCAATCAGATAAAGTTCAGACCCAAGTGTTTCTTTTTGTTATTGTTGTTTTTTTTTCACACCCGGCATTGCTCAAGGGTTACTCTTGGCTCTGCACTCAGAAATCGCTCCTGGCAGGCACCGGGGACCATATGGGATGCTGGGATTTGAACCACCAACCATCCTGGATTGGCTGTTTGCAAGGCAAATGCCCTACCGCTGTGCACTATCCGGCCCCCAGACTCAAGCATTTCAAGTACTTTCTATGTTGCTATTAGTTCCGAATAGTGCTGGTGCAGAGGGAGTTACACCCGATTATTTTCAGTCTTCCACGGCTTCCCCTCTAGGGGCTACACGAGTCTCAGCATCATTCCCTCCTGGGGACCCCTCTGTGCAGCTTTTGTCTCCCCCATCTCTCAATCACAGCAGCTTGCAGTTGGTGGGGGCAGCCATAGCTGAACCAGAAGAACTGGGCTCTTCTTTCCCCCGTGGAGCAGAGTCGGGGTGCCTCAGCCCTCCATCAGTATTCTCTCCAGTCAGTCCTCAGCAGCTGCTTGCTGGGCCTGGCTCAACCCGCGCTGACCTCATCTCCTCACGCAGAGCAGAGGAAGATTTGGAAGAAATTAGTTCTATTAGTGACTCCCTGAAACACTCCGTTTACTTGTGCTATGACAAATATTTCAGCCATTAGGTTCTCTCTGTCTCTTATCATCTTAAATGCACTCACTTACATTCCAAATCACTACTTAATTTAAAAGCTTGTTGGTGGGAATTGTCACAGGTGCAGGGAGGAGGAGAGGCAGGCCCTGGTAGGAATAGAATCATCCTGGGGCTCTGATTGCATCTTTCTTCTCAAACACTTATGCTCAGGCAGGAAATGGGAGACTTCACAGGGGAAGTCACACAGAAGGGGAGACAGGGAGATTCTGGCTGATGACTTTATTGGTCAATGTCCTCAGGCCTCCTGACCCCAGGAGTGTCCCTCATTCATTCTTGGAGCCCCTGATAAGTGCTGAGCAGTAGATGGAACTGCATTGAAGGGGCCGGAGAGATAGCATGGAGGTAGTGAGTTTGCCTTGCATGCAGAAGGACGGTGGTTCGAATCCCGGCATCCCATATGGTACTCTGAGCCTCCCAGGAGCGATTTCTGACCATGGAGTCAGAAGTAACCCCTGAACGCTGCCAAAAAAAAAAAGAACTGCACCAAAAGGTATGTGAATGAAAAAATGCAGGCTCTCTGCTTAGTTCAAACATGGAGGGGCCAGAGAGATAGCACAGCGGTAGGGCATTTGCCTTGCACATAGCCAACCTGGAATGGACGTGGATCCCCTAAGCCTGCCAGGAGCGATTTCTGAGTGCAGAGCCAGGAGTAATCCCTGAGCGCCACTGGGTGTGGCCCCAAAACCAAAAAGAAAAAAGAAAAATGGAGGGGCCAGAGCAATAGCATATTGGGGAGCATGCTGCTGATTGGGTTCGATCCCTGGCATTTCATTTGGTCTATCGAGCCTGCCAGGAGTAATTTCTGAGCACAGAGCCAAGAGTAACCCCTGAGCATCACCAGTGTGGCCCTCAAACAAACAAAAAAGAAACATGGGGGGCAGAGCAATGGTGTGGAGCGGTAAGGCGTCTGCCTTGCCGACGCTTGTGGACTGTGGTTCATTCCCCTGGTTTCCCATATGGTCCCTAAGCCAGGAGCGATTTCTGAGTGCATAGCTAGGAGTAACCCCTGAGCATCACCGGATGTGGCCTCCAAATAACATGGGGGCTGGGATGATAGCACAGTGGTAGAGCTTTTTGCCTTGAACGTGGCTGACCCCAAAACACCTCCCCCCCCCAATTACTCTGGCAACACTTAGGGGACCATAGATCAGCTGTGTGCAAAGCAAGTTCCCTACCTGATATTCTATTTCTCCAACTCCTCAACTTTTGAATTTTTTAGCCACTTCAAATTTTCTATCTCATTCATTTTATTATTTATTTATTTATTTAGGTTTCTAGGCCATGCCCGGTGGTGCTCAGGGGTTACTCCTGGCTCTATGCTCAGAAATCACTCTTGGCAGGCTCAGGGGACCATATGGAATGCCAGGAATTGAACCCAGGTTTGTTCTGGGATGGCCTTGTGCAAGGCAAACACCCTACAGATGTGCTCTCTCAGGCTCCAGGTACTATATATATATATATATATACACAAACAAACAAACAAATATATATATATATTTGTTTGTTTGTTTGTTTGTTTTTGTCGGGTCACACCTGGCATCGATCAGGGGTTACTCCTGGCTCTATGCTCAGAAATCGCTCCTGGCAGGCTCAGGGGACCATATGGGATGCCGGGATTCGAACCACCATCCTGCGTCTAAGGCAAACGCCTTACCGCTGTGCTATCTCTGTGGCCCCCAGGTACTGTATTTTATTTATTCAGACACTTGGACTGTTTCCAGTCATTTGCAGTTACAAATAATGCTGCAAAGATTCAGTTTATATGTAAGCCATTTTGAATGTGTACTAGTACTTCTTTGGACTACAAGTAGGTCCTTCAAGTAGGACTTCCAGGCCAAAGGATCCCTGCACACACAATTTTTGTAGAGATTGACAAGTCCTCTTCCCAGATTGATGCCATGTTGCGTGATTCCAACAAGGAAGAGCTAGTGTCCCTCCCAGGCCACTTCATCAATAGTTAACTTGAACTCTGGAAATTTGCCATCAAACAGGTAGGAAAGTAACCTCTCTAGTTGTGTTTTGCATTACTCCTTAACAATGCCTTGATGCCTCTTATATGGCAGGGGACTCTTCTAGCTCTTCTGCTACAAAACACCCGATAGGTTCTTTAATCATATCGATAAACAATAATCATTAACCTCACAGTGACTCAATGAGGTGGGGAGGGGGGAAGTTAGTATCATTTCTCCTCCTTCTAAGCATGAAGAAGGGGCAGGTTAGGGAGGTTAAATCATTTGTTGGAGGTTACACAGCTAATATGCAAGCTGATGGCTGATGGTTCAATGGATTCTCCATGGATCTATTTCCAGGAGTCAAACTTGGAGCTGCCTTATCTTGCTTTTAATAGAGCAGGTGGATGCACACACATCTCTGGCATGGGACGGGGACCAGGGTGTGATTGGGCTGGACCAAGAGGAGAGCTGGTGAGAGGAAGGCCAGAGGAAGATGATGTCACCTGTCACTGGGGCCATTTTGAATCTCAGCGGTAGCAGACAATGGAAGGAGACCTGGCACCTATTTAATTCTGTTAGGGAATCAGTGAGGTGCTTGATGAAGCCATTAACTAGGGTTCGTGTCTCCTTTCTACTTAGAAGCCTCCAGGAGGGCAAATGCTGATGGAAATTTATTGATTTCTTTTTTCTGCCTTTACCGAATGGGTCAAAAACATGGGCTAGCGCTGCTGGTTCCAATTAAAATCACCTGTTAGCGGACAAAGGTTGGGCCTCTCAGCCCTCTCCCCCACGCCCCCATTTAAAAAGGGTTTAAAAGATTTTCATTTAATTGATTTGCTGTAAAATGCCCTTTACAATTACCCAGATAAACTAGCCGTCACCTGTGGAGTAAGAGCCAATTTGAGCTGTTTATCCAGACTTCGCCTCTGGCCACTTCTCACCCTGGGATCTTGAGTCCGTATTGATAACCTACATCTGTCCACATCGGATATTTTTAGTGGGCTGCAGAAAGCTTTTAGGGAGATGGGTCTGCATCTTTGAGCAGGTGAAGAAAGCTGGATGGTTTGGTTTAGTTCCTTTTCTACCCCCCTCCCCCTTGGGTTAGAAATGAGGAGGCCCCATTGTGCTGAAAACAGAAGTGGCTCAGGAAAAATCAGCCTGGGGCCGCATGTGCTTATTAAAACTTCTCTGAACTGGTCCCCCTGAAAAACACAGCGGCTAGATTTCCAGAAAGAGTGCAGTAGGCAGAGACAAAACCAGGAGACAGATGTGCCACTTTCTCCTGGTCTGGATTTTCTGGCAGGCTGCATTCGTGGTGAAGGAGAAGTTGGGGGATAGGGGGGTGTCAGAGCTGTCTGTGGCGTGCCTGTGTTCCTGGAGCTGAACTCACAGTATTTGGGTGGACATGGAAAGGATGTATTTGAAGGAAGGTCATGTGAGTCTTAGGGCATCATCTGCTTAGGGATGATGGTTCTGTCATTTTGAAGAAAATTCTGAAAAGGGGGCCAGAGAGATAGGACAGTGGGTACTGCACTTGCCTTGCATACTTGCCTTGGATTGGGTTTGATCCCTGGCACCACAATATGGTCCCCTGAGCCCCAGGAGTGTCACTTGAGCACAAAGCCAGGAAGGAGTAAACCTTGAGCATGGTTGGGTATGGCCAAACATCCCTCCTCCAATCCCACCCCCAAATAGCTGGATTCCTTCTCAAGGCCAGACAATGTCCTGTTGCACGGACAGATTATACTTTACTTCCCTGTTTTTAGTAGCTGACACACATTTGGGTTATTGACACTTTACTTCCCTTCCCTTCCCTTTTGTTGTGTTTGTGGTAACAGAGGGTTGCATACTTGTCTGTGGTGCTCTGGAGACCCTACACCTGGTTGTGAAACCAAGACTCCTAAAGAACAGAGCTATTAGATTCATAATGGGGCAGGTGGGATGAGGCCGGGGCTGAAATCTGCATTTTCGGTTTTTCAGGTCACACCCGTTTGATGCTCAGGGGTTACTCCTGGCTTGGGGGGACCATATGGGACGCCGGGGGATCAAACCTCGGTCCTTCCTTGGCTAGTGTTTGCAAGGCAGACACCTTGCCTTACCTCTAGCGCCACCTCACTGGCCCCTGGAATCTGCATTTTCTTTCTTTTTTTTTTTTTTTTTTTTGGTTTTTGGGCCACACCCGGCAGTGCTCAGGGGTTACTCCTGGCTGTCTGCTCAGAAATAGCTCCTGGCAGGCACGGGGGACCATATGGGACACCGGGATTTGAACCAACCACCTTTTGTCCTGGATCGGCTGCTTGCAAGGCAAACACCGTTGTGCTATCTCTCTGGGCCCCTGGAATCTGCATTTTCATTGGCCTGATACTTGAAGGCAACTGTTCTGCCCCAGCCATCTCTTGTTTCCAGGGACACTTGGTGATCCCAAGAATGCTGCTGTGTGAGGACAGGTCATTCAGTGACAGCACACATGCTTCTCACAGACAGGGCCTTGACTTCAATCCCTAACAACATTTCAACCTCCTATCCCAAAGATAAAACAAAGGGAAGAAATAATTCTGCTCTTTGTGAATGAGTTTTTGTATGAATTTATGCCAACAAACATACTGACATTTTGAGTGCACACCCAGGTGAAGATCACCCAAGGCACAGGATGCCTTTGTGTACAATTTGTTTGTTTTTTGGATCACACCCAGCAGTGCTCAGGGGTTACTCCTGACTCTATGCTCAGAAATTGCTCCTAGCAGGCTCAGGGACCAAATGGGATGCCGGGATTTGAATCACCATCCTACATGCAAGGTAAACGCCCTACCTCCATGTTATCTCTCCAGCTCCTGTGTATAATTTTTTTTTTTTTTTGGTTTTTGTGCCACACCCGGTGGTACTCAGGGGTTACTCCTGGCTGTCTGCTCAGAAATAGCTCCTGGCAGGCACGGGGGACCATATGGGACACCGGGATTCGAACCAACACCTTTGGTCCTGGATCGGCTGCTTGCAAGGCAAATGCCACTGTGCTATCTCTTCGGGCCCACATTTTTTTTTTTTTTTGGCCACACCCGTTTGATGCTCAGGGGTTACTCCTGGCTAAGCACTCAGAAATTGCCTCTGGCTTGGGGGAACCATATGGGACGCTGGACGAACCACGGTCGCAATTTTTCCTTGGCTAGCACTTGCAAGGCAGACACCTTATCTCTAGTGCCAGCTCGCCGGCCCCTGTGTACAATTTTTTTGGGGGAGGGGCACAACTGGTGTTCAGGGGTTATTCCTGGATCTATGCTCAGAAATCACTCCTAACAGGCTTGGGGGACTATATGGTATGCCAGGATTGAACCACCACCGTTCATCCTGGATTGGCTGAGTGCAAGGCACTACCGCTGTGCTATCTCTCTGGCACTTGTGTTGAATTTTTTGAGTTTCATTTTTTACCTACCTGCACCTAGACTCTAGGTGCTCTAGGTCCTAGAGGATTCAATCTTTATTGAATTGATGAAAAAACAGGATCGAGAAACTTCCATCCACAACTAAAGTGGACACTGCATCTTCACCCAGACAGTTCATCTCTAGCTTTGGAGATCCTGTCCAGTCAGCTCAGATTTTTGTTTTTGTTTTGTGGCCACACTAGTAGGTTACTCCTGGATCTGAGTTTGGGGGAGGGGGTCACACCAAGTCACACCAAGTAGTGATTGGGATTGAATGGCACTGGGGAGTGAATGTGGGACTCTGTCCTGTCATCTCCCTGGTCCTTACCTTACCGTTTGCACTGTCCTGCATGCAACAGGCGAGTGGATAACATCTCCCTGGTCCTTATCTTGCAGGGGTCCTCAAACTTTTTAAACAGGGGGCCAGTTCACTGTCCTTCAGACAGTGATTATAGTAAAAACAAAAATTATGAACAAATATATGCACACTGCATATATCTTATTTAGAAGTGAAGAAACAAAATGGGAATAATACAATATGTGGCTCGCGGGCCATAATTTGAGGACCATTGCCTTAGAGTTTGCACTGTCCTGCAACAGGCAAATAGATGACACGCATTGAGTGTAAGGAGTGTGTGTTCACTGCCTCATCCTAGCATGAGGTTTGGGACCTGACAGGGGTTGCACACATGCTTGGGTGTGAGGCAGAAAGGGGGGGGCACCTCTTTAATTGTGGCCCCTCACCTGTGTACTCACTAAGGTAGGGGTGGGGTAAACTCCTGTCCACATTGTTCACCCTCTTTTTTTTGGTTTTTGGGCCACACCCGATGGTGCTCAGGGTTTACTCCTGGCTATCTGCTCAGAAATAGCCCCTGGCAGGCACCAGGGATTTGAACCAATGACTCATGAAAGGCAAATGCTTTACCTCCATGCTATCTCTCTGGCCCCTGTTCACCCTCTTTTTAGTTCCTGTTTTTTTGTTTTGTTTTGTTTTTTGGGTCACACCCGGCAGCTTTACTCCTGGCTCTATGCTCACACCTGGCAGCGTTATTCCTGGCTCTATGCTCAGAAATCACTCCTGGCAGGCTCAGGGGACCATATGGGATGCCAGGATTCGAACCACCGACCTTTTGCAGGAACAGCAAATGCCTTACCTCCATGCTATCTCTCTGGCTTCTTAGTTCCTGGTTTAACCTGGGTTCGCACCTTCTCTGCTTGTCTTGGATCTGGTGCTCCCAAGCAGTACTCAGACGGTCAGAAGCCTCTTGCTGCAGTTCAGGTGAGACCCAAGAAGGTGGCAGTAGTGTTCAGGCTCTGTCCTCAGTGCTGAGGTTACCTCGGACAATCTGGCAGTGCTGGGGACTCCACAGTTCCCCAGCTGGACCTGGCAGTACTGGGGGCCTCCAGGCTGCACCCAGTGATGCTCAGGGCATATGTGGTACTGGAGATTGAGCCAGGCTTGGCCATATTTAGTTCTTGCACCTTAATCCCACTCTATTTCCTCGGCCCTACTAAATCTTCACTTTGACTCCCTTTCCTTCCCCCTCTCCCTCTTATGTCCCCCCTCCCCCCACCACACCCAGTGACATTCAGGAGTTGCTCCTGGCTATGTACTCAGAAATCACTCCTGGCTTGGGGGACCATATGGGACTTCTGGGGATAGAACTGCAATCCGTCCTAGGCTGGCGCCACTGCTCCGGCCCACCCTTCCCTTCCCTTTGTAATTATTATTTTTTTTGGGTCACACCCGGCAGCACTCAGGGGTTATTCCTGGCTCTATGTTCAGAAATCGCTCCTGGCAAGCTCAGGAGACTATATGGGATGCTGGGATTCGAACCACTGACCTTCTGCATGCAAGGCAAATGCCTTACCTCTATGCTGTCTCTCCGGTCCCTGTAATTATTTTTGTTGCAGTCATGTGATATCATTTGTTGATGTCATGTGATGATCACATACTCTTTCTGCTGCTGGCCAGTTGGGGTGATGGGGACTGGGCTCTCGAAGGCACTCACTTTACCATCCAAAGGCATGGGCCCTACCCCTGAGCTCTTCCTAAGTGGGTGTTCTCTGTCATCAGAGTCACATCATACAAATACAGTGTGTGGTGGAAAGTAGAATCTCAACATGGCTTCCACACTGTTAGCCAGATCTAGATCTTTTTTTGTTTTGTTTTTTGTGTTTGTTTGTTTTTTTGGGCCATACCCGGCAGTGCTCAGGGGTCACTCCTGGCTGTCTGCTCAGAAATAGCTCCTGGCAGGCACGGGGGACCATATGGGACACCGGGATTCGAACCAACCACCTTTGGTCCTGGATCGGCTGCTTGCAGGCAAACGCCGCTGTGCTATCTCTCCGGGCCCCCAGATCTAGATCTTACCTGATACCATTAACCATCCCTCTCATGTCCTTTCTCTGTGATTTTTTTGTTTGTTTGTTTGTTTTTGCCACACCCAGTAATGCTCAAGGGTTGCTCCTGGCTCTGTGCTCAGAAATTGCTCCTGGCAGGCTCAGGGAACCATATGGGGTGCTGGACTCAAAACTGGGTCTGTTCTGGGTCAACCGTGTGCAAGGCAAGCACCTTACCTCTGTACTATCTCTCCGACCCCTCATGTCCTTTTCTGGTTTGGGATCTAATCATTGATTGTGATGTCATAGTCCATTGGCCTATTTTGTCTCCTCTGTCCCCTTCTTTGGGGAACTGGGGAGAGATCAGCTTCTCTTTAAGCAGTTATTAGGGGCCTAGTAGCTGCTCCTAGAGATACACAACCGGGCCAGTGTATCTGCCCCTTTTTGGGGGGGGGCAGTTATTTGGGGGCATTGTGGCACTCCAAGTTCATTCCTGCCTCTGCACTCAGAACTATATGTGGTGCTTGGGAATCCAAACTAGGATTGCCTTGTGCAAGGCCAGTGCCTTAACCCTCTGTCTTCTTGTCCTGGGAGTCATCTTTCGTGTGTGTGTGTGTGTGTGTGTGTGTGTGTGTGTGTGTGTGTGTGTGTGTGTATGTGTGTGTATTGAAAGCATGCAAGCATGCAAGGGAAGTGCTCTAATGCTGACCTCCTTTGCAGGCTCTTGGGCTGGAAAGTTTATGTCCTGGGAGTCATCTTTCGTGTGTGTGTGTGTGTGTGTGTGTGTGTGTGTGTGTGTGTGTGTGTGTGTGTGTGTGTGTATTGAAAGCATGCAAGCATGCAAGGGAAGTGCTCTAATGCTGACCTCCTTTGCAGGCTCTTGGGCTGGAAAGTTTATGTTCCAAAACCTTCATACTTGGATCTAACATCTGAGTTCCCCACTTTTCTCCCGCTGGGCTGAAGATTGCCACCAGGTGTCGCCTTGGAACCCACTGAGGACTCAATTTAGGATTAGGTGCTGATTTAAGAGCTTCCCTGGAGGAAGAGAGAAAATGTTTATGGTTTGGGGACCACATCCAAGGGTGCTCCTGGTTCACTCCTGGAAATACTTGGGGAGCCATTTATGGATTTCAGAGTCAAATGGATCGATTGGAAGGTGATGCTTTGGCCCCCTACACTATCCGTCCAGCCCTGAAAATATATATTAAAAAAAAAAAAAACATCTGAAACAGGGGCCGGAGAGATAGCATGGAGGTAAGGTGTTTGCCTTGCATGCAGAAGGATGGTGGTTCTAATCCCGGCATTTCATATGGTCCCCCAAGCCTGCCAGGAGCGATGTCTGAGTGTAGAGCCAGGAGTAACCCCTGAGTGCTGCCGGGTGTGACCGCCCTCCAAAAAAATACCCTGAAACAAATATACTCCCTATAGGTTTATTGGTAATTAAGTGATAAAGGAATAAAACAGAATGTCATGTACTCATAAAGAGGAAAGGACAGGGGCCAGAGAGATAGGGTAGCACATAAGGCACTTGCTTTGCTTGCAGTCAGCCCAGGTTTGAACCCCACATTTCCCAGCCCTATTAGAAGTGATATCTGAGTTCTGGAGACAGGAGTAAGCCCTGAGCACAGATGAGTATTCCCTCTCCCCACCAAAAAAGGATATGGGAAAACTCTCAGCTATGCAACACTGGCCAATTAGAGATAGCAGACAGCATGTCTACCTTTTTCCTTCCTTCCTTCCTTCCTTCCTTCCTTCCTTCCTTCCTTCCTTCCTTCCTTCCTTCCTTCCTTCCTTCCTTCCTTCCTTCCTTCCTTCCTTCCTTCCTTCCTTCCTTCCTTCCTTCCTTCCTTCCTTCCTTCCTTCCCTCCCTCCCTCCCTCCCTCCTTCCTTCCCTCCCTCCCTCCCTCCCTGCCTCCCTCCCTCTCTCCTTCCCTCCCTCCCTCCCTCCCTCCTTCCTTTCTTCCTTCCTTCCTTCCTTCCTTCCTTCCTTCCTTCCTTCCTTCCTTCCTTCCTTCCTTCCTTCCTTCCTTCCTTCCTTCTTCTTTTCTTCCTTCCTTCCCTCCCTCCCTCCCTCCCTCCCTCCCTCCCCTCCCTCCCTCCCTCCCTCCCTCCCTCCCTCCCTCCCTCCTTCCCCATACCAGGTAACACTCAGGGTTTATTCCTGGCAGGTTCAGGGGACCATATGGGATTCTGGGAATCAAACTTGGGTCGACTGTGTGCAAGGCAAATGCCCTATCTATGGTACTATTGCTCTGGCTCCCGCACATCCATTTTTCTATGTAAAAGTGCACTTTTGTGTCCACATCGCTATTGCTGTCAGGAGGAGGCTATTTCTGAATCTGTAAGGCTGAAAGAGAGGCTAACCATGGAGCAACAGGAAGGAGACAGACAGGGCTGAGAGCTTTCACTCCTTCAGTGTCTTTCTGTCCATATATACACATAATTACCTATTAAATGCAAAATTCCCTTTTCTGGGGGGTGCATCCCTGGCAATGCTCTGACCTTATTCCCAGCTCTGAGCTCAGAGGAATTTTGGAGTGACAGAGATTGAATCCAGGTTGGATGTGTGGAAGACAAGCGCTATTTCCACTGTCCTATCATAAAGGGAAGGACAAGTAAGTCCTGTCCTTGTCTTGTCACAAAAAATGCCCTGACATTCCTTTCTATTTTTTTGTTTGTTTGTTTGTTTGTTTTTGGGACACACCTGGCAGCGCTCAGGTGTTATTCCTGGCTTTCAGCTCAGACATCGCTCCTGGCAGGCATGGGGGGACCATATGGGATGACAGGATATGAACCACTGTTGGTCCTGGGTTGGCCACTTGCAAGGCAAACCCTACCACTGTGCTATCTCTCCAGCCCCCTGACATTCCTTTCTTAGGGACCAAGTAGGAGCTGACCAACAATTTCCTTCATCTCTAATCCTTCCCTTGGTTCACACTCCCATGCACACACATTCATTCTCTTCCTTCCTTGGACCCATCAGACAAGGTAGCCCTGACCTCATGATCCCCCACAGGGTCAGGCCAGTATCTTTGTCCCCACAAATGTCTCCTGTGGTAAGCATCTTGATCTTCACACCAAAGGGCGCACGCATGTGTGCAGGACCCAGCCATGGGCGTCCATGCTCGTGGATGCATGTGCCTCCAGCTCCCCTCCCCCAGTCTGCTTCCTGCACATGTACACCTGGGTGGACGCCCCCAATTACAAGGCAAAGCAGGTTAAAAGTGTCCCACTCAAAGGCACTAAGGGGGCCTAATTATAGGTGACTGGAAAACTTAATTAGAGACTCATTAGCCGCTAGACAAGGGAGGAGAAGGCAGGCCTTGGAGTACAAAGACCCGAGGACAAATGCAGCTCCTCAGACATCAGGAGAAAGGGGCTTAATTGCCCCCTGACAAACTGGCACAGGGCATGGGAGGAGGGGCCCTGGGCCCTGGGTGCAGCCTTTGTGGCAGTGTGTCACTGGCCCTGATGGCTGTTTTCTAGGCCTTGCACCCTGGCGGGGCTTCCACACTACACTCCGTCATGTGCATTTCTGGGGGTGCTGCCTTGTGGAGGAGGAGGCCCACCTTTCATGTCAGCCATGGAGCCAGTGATTGAATCTCCATGTTCCCGTGTTTCCCACTCACTAACATGGCAGCCTGAGTGGTAGATGACAAAGTGTCTTGGAATGGCGAGTTGCCTCTGGATTACTAAAATTTGGGAGAATCCACAACACGCCAGGACATCCCAGGAGCAGAATGTGTCCATGTCTGGCCATTGATTGTCCCACTGAAGGGCTCTAGCTGGAGAGCTGGGATGTCCTATCTGCTGAGATGCCAAGGGGGTACCTAAACCAGAAGTTCTGCTCTACCAGGACTGGGCACCTCTGAGCACTGTCAGTGTTGTGGGTACCTCCTGGGCCTCTTCCCTGGATTCTCCCTTCACCATCACTATGGCTCCATTTTAGAGCTGAGGATCCCCAAAACCATTTGGCTAGTAAGTAGAGGAGCAGCTCTTGAACTGAAGTGGTTCGAATCCCAGGTCTGTGTCCCAGTCCACCTCTTCCACCAGCATGTAGGGGAAAGACATTTGGGCTTGGCTGTTTTGATGTCTTTGAACTGAATGTGAATATTTCTTTATTTTTTTGGTTTTTTGGGTCACACCGGTAGCGCTCAGGGATTACTCCTGGCTCTATGCTCAAAAATCGCTCCTGACAGGCTCGGGAGACCTTATGGGATGCCGGGATTCAAACCACTGACCTGCATGCAAGGCAAACGCCTTACCTCCATGCTATCTCTCCGGTCCCGAATATTTCTTTTTTTAATTTATTTTTATTTTTGGTCATCTGGTGATGTTCAGAGGTTACTCTTGGCTCTGTACTCAGGAATTACTATGAGTTGGCTTGGGGACCATATGGGATGCCAGGGATCGAATCAGAGCAGGTGTGTGCAAGGAAAATACCCTCCCTGCTGTGCTATCTCTATGGACAATGCAAATGTTTGTTTGTTTGTTTCTTTTTTTTTGTTTTGTTTTTGGTTTTTGGGTCACATCCGGCAGCTCTCAGGGGCTACTCCTGGCTCTACACTCAGAAATCGCCCCCCCAGCAGGCTTGGGGAACCATATGGGATGCCGGGATTCAAACCACCATCCTTTTGCATGCAAGGCAAATGCCTTACCGCTGTGCTATCTCTACAGCCCCTGCAAATGTTTCTTGATCGTTGGCAACATACCAGAGCCTATGCTAGAATGCTAAGCCTGTGTAAGCCCCTTTCTTTTGGTTTTGTTTGGGGGACACATTTGGTGGTGCTCAGGGCTTACTCCTGGCTCTGTGCTAAGGAATCAATTTTGGCTGGCTTGGGGGGCCAGATGTGATGCTGGGGATTGAACCTGAGTTTGCTGCATGCAAGGCAAGTGTCCTCCCTGCTCCAACCTCATTAGTTATTTCAACAATACCCACAGTGGTGCTGTGGGATTGGGCCTGGTGGGGCCGATGCCAGGAATGGAACCTGAAATCTCACATTTACTAGGCATCTACTCTCTCTTCCACTGAGCATCTCTAGGCCCAGAGACTGAACTCTTTGCTCTAATTCCTACCAGCCTCAATGATGAGGCAGGCTAAGGCCTCAGGTGGAGCTGGAGGCTGCTCTTTCCTTCTGTTCAGCCCCTAGGGACTCTAGAGCCAGGGACCTGGGCAGGAGGCTAGGACCAAAGTGGCAAGGCAAGCATGTGGACAACTATCATGGGACGAGGACTTGACTGGAAGGCCCTTAGGGATGGATATGTCGACCAGATGGCAGTTTGCACACGTAATGCTGGTCTGGTAGCAAAGTGGAGCACTGTAGAGTCTTTGGACATCACCTACCTGGTAACTGGGGGACCCAGGGGCCTCTTCCAGTGATATTCAGTCAACTGGGCTGGAAGGCTCAATGCTTGAGACCAAGGTGCGGACCTATCCTACAGTGCTCTGGGATGTTGGGGATCAGATTCAAGGGCTCTGAGTGCTCTCCCAGCCCTGAGCTGCCTTCCTGTCTTGGGCCGGCTTCTTGAGAGATGGGAGATGGTGAGTGTGGTTGGTTTGTGGAGGAAGAGATCTGGCCAACTGGGTTGGAACAGATTCACCTGTCTCAGGTGACATCGGCTCTTTTGGTGCTGATTCACCTGTCTTGGATGAGGCTGCCAGTTCACCCTGGCCTGTACATCTACCAGGTTTCTTCCTGCTCCCTTGACTTATATTGGGCCTCTGTCAGGACCTCCCTTCACTTTAGACCCGCTGACTCCTGCTATAGCTGGGAGCTGGCTGCTTCCTTAGCAAACAAGATGCTCACAACCTTGGCACTAGCACTGGGACCAAGGCCAGTGGATGTTTTCAGACCCTTTTGTTCTCTGATGCTCGGAGATTCAAGAACAGCGGGTCAGATAGGACAGCAGGAAGGGTGCTCGCCTGACATGCAACCAACCCAGATCTGATCTCTGAGCACCCCCAGGTGTGATCCTTGAACACAGATCCTTGAACACGAGTCAGTCCTAAGTGCTCCCCAAACTAAAACAGTATAAAAAGCCTCAAACATTTAGAACAGCCTGCCCCCACTAGCAGATTTACTAGCTCAGTCTCCAGATTACCTCCGTAAAATGGGGTCTCTGTGCACTGATCTTACCGGCTTTGAGGGAGCATTCAGGGAGTCAGTATGGGCGCAACAGAGAGAAAAGACTGGAGGCCTCAGCAAATGGTGCCATGAAGATGGGGCTGCACTGAATGCACCCACACCCAGCCATCAGAGGATCCTGCACCCTATCATCAGATGACCCCACACCCCGCCACCAGATCTCTCACAGAGGAGGGGCTGTGGTCAGCTCCTCCCTCTGCACACAACTGCACCATTCTTGGCCTCCCTGAGAGTGTCATATCTGTCTCCTCTCCAGAGACTCCTCTTGACAAAATGACGTTCCCCCCACTGCTGCTACCATGATCCTAAAGGCTGCCCCAGAGCAAAAAAGAGTTTGCGCCCAGGCAGCTCAGTGGGGGACAGTTACTTCCCTTCTGCGCAGGATACCTGCAGGGAAGCAAATCTTCCCTAGGGTGGAATGAGGTTATACTCCCTTCAAAGAGACTAAAAAACAAATCAGGACTGGATAAATAGCACAGCCGTAGTGCGTTTGCCTTGCAAGCAGCCAACACAGGACAGACAGTGATTCGAATCCTGACATCCCATATGGTCCCCAAGCCTGCCAAAAAGGATTTCTGAGCATAGAGCCAGGAGTAACCCCTAAGCACAGCCGGGTGTGACCCAAAAACCAAAACCAAAACCAAACAAAACTGGGGCCGTCGAGGTGGAGCTACAGGTAAGGTGTCTGCCTTGCAAGCGCTAGCCAAGGAAGGACCACGGTTCGATCCCCCGGCGTCCCATATGGTCCCCCCAAGCCAGGGGCAATTTCTGAGCTCTTAGCCATGAGTAACCCCTGAGCATCAAACGGGTGTGGCCTGAAAAACAAAAATAAAAACAAAACAAAACAAAACAAAAGACTGGTGCCAGAGAGATAGCCCAGCAGTAGGGCATTTGCCTTGCATGCAGGATGGACCTGGGTTCAATTCCCAGCATCCCATATGGTTCCCAGAAGCTGCCAGGAGTGATTTCTGAGTACAGAATGAACCAGGAGTAACCTGTGAGCACAGTTGGGTGACCCCAAAACCAAAAAGAAATAAACACCCCAAAACTCAGACTCTCTTCACTTCTGCCCAGCAGATATTCTTCTGTTTGATCACCTGCAAAGCTGAAGAGCCCCCCCCCCCCCCCCCCCGGTCCCCGCCACCTTCTTCCTGCTAACTTAGGGGTGTGAAATTACCAGACAGAAATCAATTAACATCATCTTCGAGCGCATCCCCAGCCTGCTGGAGCCAATTTTTGGATTTGCCTTCGGCATAGCCATGACATCTGCTTTGGAATCTCATCTTAATGAGTCCAGCCTGTGCCTATATCGTTTGTTAGCCACTATCCCACTTGGGGGGGGGGGCGGGACTTTGGGTCTGTCTGTCTTTTGTCACTCTGAAGGAAGGTGGTCCAAGGAGGAGGTGAGTGGGTCAGAGGTCAGCGGGCAGGGAGGATGATCTGCCCCTGGTGGTTGACTTAGGTGCAATAAAAAACTGGTAAACTGAGGGCCCGGAGAGATAGCACAGCGGCGTTTGCCTTGCAAACAGCCAATCCAGGACCAAAGGTGGTTGGTTCGAATCCCGGTGTCTCCCGTGCCTGCCAGGAGCTATTTCTGAGCAGACAGCCAGGAGTAACCCCTGAGTACCGCCGGGTGTGACCCAAAAAAACAAAACAAAACAAAAAACTGGTAAACTGGGGGTCCGAGCGATAGTGCAGTGGTAGATCATTTTCCTTGCATGCTGCTAATCCAGGACAGACCTCAATTTGATCCCCAGCATCCTATATGGTCCTCCCAAGCCAGGAGCGATTTCTGAGCACATAGCCAGGAGTAACCCCTGAGTGTCACCGGGTGTGGCCCAAAAACCAAAAGCAAAACAAACAAAAACATAAAAACCTCAAAAATTGGCAAACTGGCTCTTGTACTGTCCCATGCATGAGGCACTTTTTATTTTTGTGTTATTTTGTTTGGGCCACACCCAGCAGTGCTCAGAGGTTATTTCTGGCTTTACTCAGAAATCACTCCTGGCAGGTTCTGGGGACCACATGGGATGCTAGGGATCAAACCCAGGTCAACTGCAAGAAAGGCAAAAGCCATCCCTGCTGCGTTATCACTTCCATCCTACCACACACCTTTTTAAACACCTTGTATGGGTGGAAAAAGTAAATCATCCTATCAGGTGTCCAGCCTGGTTGTTCTGGTCCCTTTCCACTGAAAAACATGGGCAGTGGAGCCTGGAAAGATCAACTGTGCAGCTAGATGGAAGGGAAGTCATATCTGGGGACTGGCACATGCTGTGCCACCTGCTCTCCAGTCCTTCACAATGTGGCTAACTTCACCTCCTGTCTCCAGCTTCCTCCATCTGGGGACTCAGAGGCCATGAGGCAGCTTTGACACACAGTCAAGTAAATTCACTTGCTGTCGCCAAGAACTCCCCATCCTTGTTCATGATCCCCAAGATGTGCTGGACTTGTGGGGTCCCTGAACTCAGAGTTCTGTTCTGTTTTGGTTTGGTTTTGGGTAGGAACCACACCCAAGTGGTACTCAGGGGTTACTCCTGGCTCTCGTCTCAGAAATCAATCCTGGCAGACTGGGAGACCCAGCGAGATGCCAGGGGTCGAACGGGGGCCCAGATGCAGAGTTCTGTGTGGGGGTGATGCTGAAGAAAGAGCAGTAGCCTCTCTGCAGTCAAGATCTAAAGGCAACTTATACTTTCCAGTGAAGCAAATGCCAGCGCGAGCCCCAGACTCTTTGGAAAGGCATAGGAGCCACCAGCACCCCTGGGTCCTCTCAGCACCTCTGGTCTTAAATTCTTGTCTTGGGGCCTGGAGAGATAGCACAGCGGCCTTTCCCTTGCAAGCAGCCGATCCAGGACCTAAGGTGGTTGGTTCGAATCCCGGTGTCCCATATGGTCCCCCGTGCCTCCCAGGAGCTATTTCTGAGCAGACAGCCAGGAGTAACCCCTGAGCATCGCCAGGTGTGGCCTAAAAACCAAAAAAAAAAAAAAAATTCTTGTCTTGGGAGAGAAAATTTCTTTCCACTTCAACCCATCAGCGAAACCTTCCCACTTCCTTGTTATGGTATAGCAGTGTTCCATTGAAACTCAGAGTCGCAGCGCACAGGGTTGTGTGGCCTAAGGTCCTCAGAGGCCAAAAGATCAATCACAAACAGCATAAGTGGAATCTGGCCGTGGGACATGCACATAGACCATCACTCAAAAGGCTTCAGGAGACCGACCAAGTATGGAGCTGTGCTGGGTGGGAAGGCAGCCAGAGCTGCGTGGCCAAGCTGGATTCTCACAACGGGCTGCTGCTTGTGGATCCCCAGTTTCTTCTCCCAGTGAAATCCTTTGTGCTGTGGTGAATTAACACACTGCTTTGGCCCTGGATACTGTGAGTCTGATGCCTGCTCCCCAGTGTCTCAGATCCAATGACCTGCCTCCCTCTGCCTCAGTTTCTATCCCTGGAAGATGAATGGCATGCTGGGACCTACTTCATGAGCCCTGTAGGAGGAACTGAATGAATAATAGGGAAGGTACTTAGTACCTGTTCCATGGGAAGGGAACATTTGCAATTAATATTGAGGGTAGAGGGCCTGAGTGATAGCACAGCAGTAGGGAGTTTGCCTTGCATGCAGACGACCTGGGATAGACCCAGGTTTGATCCCCAGCATCCCGTATGGTCCCCTGAGCCTGCCAGGAGCTATTTCTTTTTTCTTTTTATATATAAATTTATTTATTTAAAGAAAATGTATAACATAGTTGACATAACTGATCATAATACATTTCTTTCAGGATGACAGAAGGTGAAGTTATTAAAAATAGAAAAAAATTAGATTAAAAAAAAAGAAAAAAGAAATGGAAAAAGGAGAGCATTCATTAGCAGTTATATTTGTGAAAATTTGTTGTATCACCAATAAAGTCATTAATACAACAGCAGAAGGTTTAGAACACTTTTTTTGTTTGTTTGTTTTTGGGCCATAACCCAAATCCAGGCCAGTCCTGGATCGACTGCTTGCAAGGCAAACACCGCTGTGCTATCTCTCCGGGCCCAGAACATTTTTTTTAAAGATATGAGATACACTAAAGAAAATAAAGTGATGTGTGATTGTGGCATTTATTGTTGTTTGCATAGGCACAGCAAAATATGGAGGAAATTGTAAGGAAAGACCTTTGGCCTAAAGGAACTACCTTTACCTCTGAAGTATTTTGGCCTAAGACCAACTCCAGCTCCAGGCATACTATATTGTTGAACCCCTTAGTCATTTTCTGGGATCCCAGAAACTGCTCTTCACCATCACAGTTGTTACTGTCAGTTTCTGTAGTTATAAATCCTGCCAGGAGCTATTTCTGAGCACAGAGCCATGAGTCTACTGAGTGCCACTGGGTGTGAACAAAACACAACAACAATAACAACAACAACAAAAAAACCCAACCACCACCACCACCACCAAAAATATCTAAGGTAGAGCCTGAGGCTTCTACATGCCAAGCATGTGCTCCATCTCTTAAGTCTTCCCGGCCAGGTAGGTCCATGGTTCATAGATTCTGTATGTCAGTATCCTGCAGGGAAGGTTCTGAATTTAGCCGAATAGCAGGCAAGGACCAAATATGGGGGCCAGGGAGATGCTCAGAAGGTGGGAGGACATGCATTGATCTAGGGGTCCCTGATTTAATGTCCCCCCTAAGCACCACCAAAAGTGGCCACTGAGCACCCCTATATGAAGGTCCCCAAACCTGAAACTGTTCTAGCTCTCACTTTCTGGGTTTTAGTGGCACTAAGCTTTATATCTTATTTTATAGTTTGTTTTTTTTTTTTTTTGGTTTTGGTTTTTGGGCCACACCCAGCGGTGCTCAGGGGTTACTCCTGGCTGTCTGCTCAGAAATAGCTCCTGGCAGGCACGGGGGACCATATGCGACACCGGGATTCGAACCAACCACCTTTGGTCCTGGATCAGCTGCTTGCAAGGCAAACACAGCTGTGCTATCTCTCTGGGCCCTATTTTATAGTTTTTAACAATAATCATCTCCACCTTATGGATAAGGAACTGAGATTTAAAGAAGTTAAATTTGGGGCCAGCAAGGTGGCGCTAGAGGTAAGGTGTCTGCCTTGCAAGCGCTAGCCAAGGAAGGACCGAGGTTCGATCCTCCGGTGTCCCATATGGTCCCCCCAAGCCAGGGGCAATTCTGAGCGCCTAGCCATGAGTAACCCCTGAGCATCAAACGGGTGTGGCCCAAAAAAATCAAAAAACAAACAAAAAAAACTTAAAGAAGTTAAATTTGCATCGTCTATTTTTATTTTATTTTTTGTTCCTTTTTAAAGTACAAAACGTGTGGCCTAAATATAGCACATCACTGTCAGCATTTATAAACAGGTTGTTCTGGGAACTGGGTCTCTCTGGTAAGAGGAAGTTCTTCTAGGGGTTGTTTCTAGGAAGCGACCTACTTGACTGGCCAGAGACTATGTGGGGCAAAATAATAAAAAGCAGAGGAATTTAAAATGGCCAAAGTGCCTTTTCAGATTCTGCAGCCCATTTGACATTTTCTGACCTGCCTCGTGCTTTTCCCTCTGGCTCCATCTGGAAACGAGCATGGGCATGTGGCCTGTCAGTCAGTCTCGGCAGCAGCATCAGCTTCCTCTTCTTCCTCAGCCCCCACAAAGCAGAGGTGAAGCAGGCATTGTGGCCCTCCTCTTTTCAAAGAAGCACCCCAGGTTAAAGAGGCCAGGTTGTGCTGGCCAGTTTGTGACCCAGTGTGGTGCTGCCTGGGGACTCTGCCTGGCTGCTTCCTCTGTCATCCTGACACTGACTTCCCTCTGTGCCTCTGAGCCTCTGTGCGCCCCGACGCTGGAAGCAGTGGCGTAGTGAGCAGAAGAAGAGCCTTTAGGACATGAAAGGAAAGTCTGCACTGTCCATGGGGACTGCACACTTTTGTGCACCTGGATGCGTTTTGTGTACAGGATACAGGGGGAGTGTGGCAGCAGCCACTGATTCAGCCTGTCTCCCATCCAGCCAGCACCCAGCCCAGCTCTCCTGCAAAGAGAAAATCTTTTCTTGTTCCCAAAGGCTCTTCCTTCCCTTTCCTTCCTTCTCATGCCGGTGGAGGGAGATTTCATTGGATTGAGAGCTGGGGGATTCACGCCCTCCCGGACAACACTCCTCTCTAGCAGACAGATGCCTAGCTTACATTTGTTGAGCTGCCCAATTACCTGCATGTGGGAGGGGGAGCAGCCCTCAGGACGGGGTGGTGGGACTGGTGGTCCAGCTGACTCTTCTTCCCCCAGCAGAGCAGCCCCTCAGCCACTGGGAAGGCCCAGCGCTTGCCACCACTGGGTAGCAGCTCCATTTCCCTGCAATATTAATAATTATGACATTAGAAGGGTGATCTGATGCAATTCAGCCTCTCTCCGCACAGGCTGGTGGCTGCATATCAATGGTCTGATTAGGCAAATGAAATCAGATTGGCACTGTTAGGAAATATTTCCATGGCCAGAATGCATATGCTCCAATCTCATTGTTCCCATTATTAAGCCATTTTATAATCTCATAACATTTAGACTCACACTTTGCATTTCTGATTAACTCGAGGAGTGACTTCGCAGGGGAATTAATTGCAACTTGTGCATTCTTATACACACAAACTCGCCCAGAAACCAGCTCCGCTTGGCAGTCGAGCAATTCCCCCCCAAGCTGGACTTCTGGGCCAATTCTGTTCTAACCTCTTTTCCGAGTCAATGGGGAACAGTGGCTGAGAATGTTGGTGCTCTTTCGAATTTGCAGAAACAGTCTGTGTGCAAGGATCCTTTCAGAGGGAACAGTTCCTTCCTGCAGAGCCATCACAAAGGAAGGGTTGGCTGGCTGTGACTCTTCAGCATTTGGGGTGCTCTGGGTCAGCAATTTAATAATAAAGAAATAATAATAATAACAATAATAATAGTTGGGAGATCTAATAACTGTTCTGTCGTGCTGCTCGGTGGCCTTTATTCATGGTCATGTCCATAGGCATCATGAAGTCTGTGACTCGGTCCTCATAGTGAGTTGACTCAGCATTGGAAACTTGAATCCAAAGTGGC
Source organism: Suncus etruscus (assembly GCF_024139225.1). NCBI lineage: Eukaryota > Metazoa > Chordata > Mammalia > Eulipotyphla > Soricidae > Suncus > Suncus etruscus. The sequence continues at coordinate 12,227,133 of NC_064855.1, forward strand.
TGCTCTCTGTTAGGGCTGGAAGGACCGGCTCAAATTTGAAGCTCACCACAAAGAGTGGTGAGTGCAGTTAGAGAAATAACTATGCTGAGAACTATCATAACAATGTCAGTGAGTCAGGGATGTAGAAAGCCTGTCTTGAATACAGATGGGGGATGGGGGAGCTTGAGGGTTGGGGAGGAAGGAAATGGGGGCATTGGTGGTGGGAATGTTGCACTGGTGAAGGGAGAGTGTTATTTTTATAACTAAACCCAACTACAGTTATGTTTGTGATCACGGTGTTTAAATAAAGATATTATTAAAAAAAATAAAGACATCTTGGGGCCGGAGAGATAGCATGGAGGTAGGCTGTTTGCCTTGCATGCAGAAGGACATTGGTTCAAATCCCGGCATCTCATATGGCCCCCCCCCAGGAGCGATTTCTGAGAGTAGAGCCAGGAGTAACCCCTGAGCCCTGCCGGGTGTGGCCTAAAAACCAAAAACCAAAAAATAAAATAAAATAAAATAAAATAAAATAAAATAAAGACATATGAGTTTCAGATTCACAGAAAAAAAAAAAAAAAAAAGCAAAAACAAAGTGTCTCTGATCACTTGAACAATCCTGCTTTCCCAATTACCCTGGAGTTTGGCTGTTGCCAGGTGGAATGAATGGGTGCTGTTTATAGAGGTAGGACTGGGTGAAGTCCTGATCAGGCTCTTATTTCCAGTAATGGCCTGTTCTGAGCCTGCCCAGCAGCCTTGGCATAGGGTCCTAAGCCTAGACTTTTGCTTGGGGTGTTTGCAGAAAGGGAATCTTATCCAGGCCCAGTTACTTGGTCTTTTTTGTTTTGCCTTTTTTTTTGTCATACCCAGCAGCACTCAGGAGTTACTACTGTTTCCATGCTTAGAAATCGCTCCTAGAAGGTACAGGGGATCATATGGGATGCTGGAAATCAAACTGGGGTCTGTCCTGTGTTGGCTGCATACAAGGCGAATGCCCTATCACTGGCCCCCAGTTGCTTGGTCTTGATTAAACACAGATCTGACAGGAGAGATAATGAAGATTCTTTTTCTTTCTCTACCAAAAGAAAAGAATTATTGTTTGGACCATTGGAAACAATGATAGAGTATTCATTTTCCACCTCAAAACCTTTTTCTGGTTTTGTTTTTGCGCCACACCAAGTGGTACTCAGGGCTTACTCCTGCCTCTAGGCTCAGGTTTTACTCTTTGTAGGGGACTCAGAGGATCATCTGAGGTACTAGAATCAAATCCTCGTCAATTATGTTCAAGGCCTTACGTGTTTTACTATCTTCCTGGCTCCCTCACCCCAGAAACTTTAAATTTCATTAAGTTCTGATTTTAAAAGATATTACTACTTATTGTAATATTGTAATCAGCAAAGAACGTCTTTGCCTCAAAGACATAGACTAAAGAAACTCCTTTCCCTCCTTGAAATTCCTAATATGTGTGTAAATCTCCATGAAGCGTTGTGGGGACGTAGATTCAGTTGTTAACAAATGGAACACCTTGGGCCCGGAGAGATAGCACAACGGCTTTTGCCTTGCAAGCAGCCAATTCAGGACCAAAGGTGATTGGTTCGAATCCCGGTGTCCCATATGGTCCCCTGTGCCTGCCAGGAGCTATTTCTGAGCAGACAGCCAGGAGTAACTCCTGAGCACTGCCGGGTGTGGCCCAAAAACAAACAAAAAACAAAACAAAAAACAAAAAAAAAACAAAAAAAAGGGCCGGGCGGTGGCGCAAGAGGTAAGGTGCCTGCCTTGCCTGCGCTAGCCTTGGACGGACCACAGTTCGATCCCCCGGCGTCCCATATGGTCCCCCAAGCCAGGAGCAACTTCTGAGCGCATAGCCAGGAGTAACCCCTGAGCGTTACCGGGTGTGGCCCAAAAACCAAAAAAAAAAAAAACCCCCAAAAAAACAAAAAACAAACAAACAAACAAAAAAACAAATGGAACCCGTTGATTAGGAGCCATGTCAAGGGTAACAGAAACAGAAACTTTTTTTGGTTCATTTTCTGGGTCACACTCAACAGTGCTCAGGGGTTATGCCTGGCACTGTGCTCAGAAATCTCCCCTGACAGGCTCCAGGTACCATAAAGGATGCCGGGATTCGAATCACCATCCGTCCTGGATTGGCTGCGTGCAAGGTAAATGCCCTACCACTGTGTTATCTCTCCAGCTTAAACATTAACATTTTGAACTGGCAAATGGCCACTCCATAACTCAAGTGCACATTGCTCTGGCCTTATAGAGGACCAAGATGGGCCAAGCCAAGAGGGACTTTGTTACTTCCTGGCTGTCTACTCTGTAGAAAGAAATGGAAGCATGTATGCTAGGAAGAAAATATTTAAAACATTTTACAAAAGAGCTCACTCGGGGCCAGAGAGATAGCATGGAGGTAAAGTGTTTGCCTTGCATGCAGAAGGTCAGTGGTTCGAATCCCTGCATCCCATATGGTCCCCTGAGCCTGCCAGGAGCGACTTCTGAGCATAGAGCCAGGAGTAACCCCTGAGCACAGCCGGGTGTGACCCAAATCACCCCCCCCAAAAAAAAACCAACAAAAGAGCTCACTTGTGTTGTGGGGTGAGGGGTTCACATCTAGCATTTGTGTATCATGCAGTGGCCAGGGATTGAACTGGACCCACATGGGCACTGCCACTCAACCATGTCTTCAGCCCTAGAATAATTCTGGCATTTTATCTTCCTTCCTCCCTCCCTTCTTTCCTTCCTTCCTTTTTTGTTTTGGTTTTTGGGTCACACCCGGCAGTGCTCAGGGGTTATTCCTGGCTCCAGGCTCAGAAATTGCTCCTGGCAGGCACGGGGGACCATATGGGATGCCGGGATTCAAACCGATGACCTCCTGCATGAAAGGCAACTGCTTTACCTCCATGCTATCTCTCCGGCCCCTCTTTCCTTCCTTCCTTCCCTCCCTCCCTCCCTTCTTTCCTTCCTTCCTTCTCTCCCTCCCTCCCTCCCTCCCTTCTTTCCTTCCTTCCTTCCCTCCCTCCCTCCCTCCCTTCTTTCCTTCCTTCCCTCCCTCCCTCCCTCCCTCCCCTCCCTCCCTCCCTCCCTCCCTCCCCTCCCTCCCTCTCTCCCCTCCCTCCCTCCCTCCCTCCCTCCCCTCCCTCCCTCCCTCCCTCCCCTCCCTCCCTCCCTCCCTCCCTCCCTCCCTTCCTTCCTTCCTTCCTTCCTTCCTTCCTTCCTTCCTTCCTTCCTTCCTTCCTTCCTTCCTTCCTTTTTTCCTTCCTTCCTTTTTCTTCCTTCCTTCCTTCATACCAGAGATAAAAAAAGCCTGGCCTGTCACTAAGCTAGAGCCCACCCCTCCTGTATTCCACTTGGGTCACTGCTTTGAGATTAACTTCAGTTTCTCCTCATGCTGGCAAGAATTCTCCATGTAGTAGCACAGGTGACCCTGTCTTTCACGGGATGTTGGGAGTTAGGCAGCAACTGACCTGCAGGCAGGGCCTTTACCCAGGAAGGGAGGGGGAGGAAGAGAGAAAAGGGAGAGAAAGACAAATAACAACAGAGAGATGCTTAAAAGTGACAGAGATATTGGGGCCAGAATGATAACACAGTGGTAGGATGTTTGCCTTGCACATGGATGAGCCGGGACAGACCTGGTTCGATCCCCAGCATCCCCTATGGTCTTCCAACCCTGCCAGGAGTGATTTCTAAATGCAGAGCCACACTGAGTGTGGTCCCAAAACCCTCCAGCCCCTAAAAAAAAAAAAAGGAGGGACAGAAATAGACAGATACCTAAAAGAGAACACAATCTTTTGCAGAGTGGATAAAGCTGAAAGTGATTTATTTTTAAAACCCTGACATTTAACATGAATGCCATTTCATGGAAAATGAGATATTTTAATACTAGGAAAATAGGAAAGGAAGAACATATTCTTTCAGTCACTCACAAATATTTCTCAAGTGCTCATTAATACTGGAAACGATGGTTAAACTTCTTGGGGCGATCAGTCCAAGCTCGTCAGAACTGAGAAACTTTGGGAAACTCCCCAATGTTCTCCTTACTATGTTCTGGCCATCTACATGAGCATGTGGCACCAAATGGTGGCTGGTCAGTCTGTTCTAGTACTCGGTCTGCTTCCTTGGACAGAGCCCAGAGGGCCCTGTGAAAAGAGAGAGGAAGAAGGATTTTATTTTGGCACTTGGTTTACTCCTTGCTCAGTGCTCAGGAATTTCTCCTCGCAGGCTGGGGAGACCATATAGGATGCAGAGGATCAAACCTGGTTTGGTTGCATGCAAAGCAAATGCCCTATTTGCTGTGCTCTGGCCCTGGGAAAAGGATTTTTTGATGCAATCTGGATTCTTATGGCACAAGTTCATGGCTCAGCTAATGTGGAAGGGGCTCAGTTAACGTGGGTGCGGGGAATGAGTTAGAAAGAGCACTTCTGGGGCCGGGCGGTGGCACTAGAGGTAAGGTGCCTTGCCTTGCCTGCGCTAGCCTTGGACGGACCGCGGTTTGATTCCCTGGTGTCCCATATGGTCCCCCAAGCCAGGAGCGACTTCTGAGCGCATAGCCAGGAGTAACCCCTGAGCGTCACTGGGTGTGGCCCAAAAACCAAAAAAAAAAAAAAAAAAGAAAGAAAGAGCACTTCTGGGGCCGGAGAGAGTAACCCCTGAGCATTGCTAGCTGTGACCCAAAAACCAAAAAAGAACAATTTTGGGTTAGAACCACAGAACAATGGTAAAGCTGCTTGTCTTGTATCTCATAGGAGTGATTTCTGAGCACAAGCTGGGTATGGCTTTTTCCTTACTTTCGCCTCTCATTCCAAAAAAGACAAAGGAATAAAAGGGCTACTTTTGCTGGACGGGGTTCTGTAAGAACCAGTCTTCTTTGCTTTTGTCCCCCAGTGTGTCTGCCTTTGTGCCATACCAGGCTCCCACTTCCCCAGTCCTCACAGCCCCCCCATTCAAGGCTCCTGGGGAGTCCTGCTGACTTGGTGTGAGTGAGGGCACAGCCTCTCTAATGACTAACCCTAATGACTTTCTCATTCAATTTTCTCTTTGGAACATTTTGTTTTGTGTATATTTATTTATTTTTGGGGACCACTGGGGTGCATAGGGCTTACTCTTGACTCTGCATTTAGGGATCACTCCTGGAAGAGCTCAGGGTAGTGCTGGGAATTGAACCCAGGTTAGCTGCATGCAAGGCAAGCTTTCTACCTATTTTTGGGCTACACCCAACAGTGCTCAGGGCTTACTCCTGGCTCTGCATTCAGAAATTACTGCAGGCAGGGCTGGAGAGATAGCATAGTGGTAAGGCATTTGCCTTGCATGCAGCCAATTCAAGATGGATGGTGGTTCGAATCCTGGCTTCCCATATGGTCCTTTGTGCCTGCCAGGAAAGAAAGAAAGAAAGAAAGAAAGAAAGAAAGAAAGAAAGAAAGAAAGAAAGAAAGAAAGAAAGAAAGAAAGAAAGAAAGAAAGAAAGAAAGAAAGAAAGAAAGAAAGAAAGAAAGAAAGAAAGAAAGAAAGAAAGAAAGAAAGAAAGAAAAAAAGAAAGAAAGAAAGAAAGAAAAAAAGAAAGAAAGAAAGAAAGGAAGGAAGGAAGGAAGGAAGGAAGGAAGGAAGGAAGGAAGGAAAAGGAAGGAAGGAAGGAAAAGGAAGGAAGGGAGGGAGAGAGAAAGAAAGGAAGGAAGGAAGGGAGGGAGGGAGGGAGGGAGGGAGAAAGAAAGAAAGAAAGAAAGAAAGAAAGAAAGAGAAAGAAAGAAAGAAAAAAGAAAGAAAGAAAGAAAGAGAGAGAGAGAGAAAGAAAGAAAGAGAGAGAGAAAGAAAGAAAGGAAGGAAGGAAGGAAGGAAGAGAGAGAAAGAAAGAAAGAAAGAAAGAAGA